>NC_060065.1:25526259-25834718 GCF_020283565.1 Trifolium pratense
CCATATAAAAATTTAGAATAATTGAAAATCATTTGATATGTTATTGAGACACATCAAGATTAACGGTTTATTAAATAACGTAAATCTTGATGGGTTTCAATAACATATTAAATGATTTTCAAAAAATTTTAAAAAATTTATGGATGATCTATACGATATAAACTTTCAATCCAACAGTGAATTTCGTAAAATTCATATTCGATAGATCACTTGTCCACGGTGGACCACTTGTGAAGGTGGTCACCGTAGCATTAGCCCACATAATTGTTATGTTTCCATTGAAATGTTGAACATCATAGATCACTTGATTAGTGAGAGATAACTTATATTCTTTTAATATGCTTGATTAGTGGGAGTTTAAAATTTTATATTAACTGCTTCATAATGTTGAAATTATTTTAATCAAATATAAATAAATATTATAGTTCAGCGTTGTTGGGATCACTATGCCGTGATCAACACTATTTTGGAGCTGAGACATTATATAAATAAATATTATAGCTCAGTGTTGTTAGGATCACTATGCCGGTGATCAACACTATTTTGGAGCTGAGGCATTATGTGTAAACATAAATAAATAAATGAAGGCATTATGTGTAAACATAAATAAATAAATGAAGCTCAGTGTTGTCGGGATTACTTAGCCGGTGATCAATACTATTTTGGAGCTGAGGCATTATGGTATCTTAAGAACCATGTAATTTCTCTGGCTTTGAGACATTTGAGATAAATTATGTCTAAAATATTGGAGCTCGATGTTGATTAGATCATTATACTGCAGTAGTCAACATCATTTGAGAGCTTGGACTTGTGGTATCTTATGGACCATTGAATTTCTCTAGCTTTAATGCATTTGAGAGAAATTGAGGACTGACGAAGAAAATGATAGTATGGTTGAGATCACAAACATATCATTTTCTCGCTACACTCTACACAGATGACTAGTTGACAGAGTTTGGTGGTATTTGTAACCATGGAAGGTGTTGTATCGATAATGATATAATTACCGCTATGATTCGATATCATTTAACTTTTGTTGTACAAAGTCTTAATTAGATGTTGCATCTTGGGATCATAGTGGCCACGTTAATAAATATGTTATCAACCTTAGAGTCGTTTTCAAAGTATTTTCTTTAAATTAAATATACACAATTGATTTTGCCCGAGTGGGAGAATATTAGAATATTTTCTAATATTTTGTGGGCTGCAATCAATTGTGACTTTTGATTTTAATAAAAACGGGTTGATGTTGTTGTGATCCATTTGATGATGTTTAAGCCCGATAATTGTGATCAGTAATAATGGGCTTGAACACTAGTTCTGATTTGTGTAGAAACAAAGTGTAGGCCCAACTCTAGAGTCCGTGATGGGTGGTACTAGGGTTGTGATCTTATATAAGATTGGTTAGGTCCCCTTTCCCGTTACGTACAAACATAGTAAGCTCATTTGTTGTCTTTCCCATCAAAGACCTCAACCTTGTCTAATATATTGGTGGTTCCGATGTGATTAGGCAAAAGAAGACCTTGTCTAATATATTGGTGGTTCCGATGTGATTAGGCAAAGGAAGACCTTGTCTAATATATTGGTGGTTCTCCGGTAAACATGATTGTTGATTATCAAGTAAGTGTGTTCTAATTTCATATAATATATCGATCTCTAATTGTTAATTCTTACAAGCAAGTAGGGATGGCAACGGACGCCCATGGGTGCGGGTTTGACACTTACCAAACCCACACCCGAAATCATCACCCAAACCCAAACTCAAACCCAAAGGCTGTTCGGGTGGCAAAACAACACCCACGCCCACACCCATTGGGTTCGGGTTTTTTCCACCCAAACCCGCAGCACATTTGAAAATAATTTGCAAATTTAAGAAATTAAATTCCAACATACACTTTGAATTAAATTATAACTAAAATTAAGGTCTTCCAAGGAAATTCAAACATAGACTTTCAAGAAATTACATCATAGACTTTCAAGAAATTAAATTACAACTAAAATTTAAGGTATTCCAAGAAAATTAAGGGAGACTATGGGGGTAATTAGGTAATTATAAAATATTTCGGGTGGGTGTATGGGTTTCGGGTGTGGGTTTGATTGATACCAAACTCACACCCATATTATCGGGTGTCACCCGAACCCAAACCCAAACTCAAACCCAGTCAAATCGGGTTTCGCCCGTTGACTTGGATTTGGGTTCGAGTGGGTCTCTCGGATTTGGGTTTTTTTGTCATCCCTACAAGCAAGTCGATTGAGACTGTGTCGTGGATCATTAAAGTTCAGTTAAAATAGTAGGGATCCTTTGGATTTAAACTGTTGAGTATAATTGTTGTGCACCGTCGGTGTAAAGATTCTTTACACATACATCCAATGATATGTTGCCACATCATTTAATGAATTTGACACATCATGTGTTTTTACATACCATACATGATGTGTCAGTATATTATTTGATGCATGTGTAAAATAATTTTACACTTGACGGTTCATATAAATTAAATTCTTAAATTGTTTATTATGAAATCATCTCGTATTGAATCTAGTCAAATCAATATATGGAACGAATATGCCCTCATTCGAGGATAGGGGTGCACTATTGTATTATCAAGATAGTATCTTGTAAAGATCTTGCATTATTGATGCACTGGGTGTATCTTTTCTCCTCATCTGAAAAACAAATGATCGAGTATGGTCTTCAACCCGCATTTGCCCATGCTGAGATTAATTGACATTAATAAATTGTTTCTATGTATCGAGAAAAAGAAAACTTGTATATCACTTCCTTCTACCTATTGATGATCTTTTTAAGCGATTTTTTTTTATCATATGCACCAATTAAGATTTTTGAATAATAAAAATTCACTATGAAGAGGATTTATTTATTTCTGATATTGCAATGTTTATTTTTATTTAGACTGTATGCAGTATTGAAAAAAATTACATTAATACAAGCTAATCTTCCTTTGCTGTGAGTGTGGTAAAAAAGAATGAAACCATCTTTAGCAGGAGACAGAGTCCAAGTGCTAGAAAATGCATATTTGTTTATTCGCCATTGTTTTCTTTATTGTTTTGTCGCGTGTCTTTGATAGAAAGATTTTATCCTTTGCATACCCTCTCTGAGAGCAGATGGATCAGCAGCAAAAGTGATACGAATCCAATCCTTTAGCCCTACTGCAGTTCCTGCAATGAATTTTCATTTATCAAACTCCAAGTTCTGAATTAGGACTTATATCTATAGATGAGATTATTGGTTGGACAGATGTGTAAATGAAATGCCTCTCAAAAAAAGATGCACAAAATGGTAAATATTAGCATGATTTACATAATTTTACCTGGAAGAATGATAACAGATTCCTCCTTTGCAAGTTTGAAACAGAAATCAATATCATCGCTAATATCTTCCAGAAGCGAAAGATTTAGTTCCACCTGCATGTCATGAAATTCAAGAATAAATAAATAAAGAGTGATTTGTTTTTTGAGACATGTTCTGTTCTCCATAAAAGTAATCTCTGAGTCAAAGTTTCACACTCACCATCATAGCCATGGATCCTTGTGGTTTGCAAGGGGAAGAAATGCATGGAATGTCTTCAATCTCTTGGCAACATATATCTGCGGTATGCCTCAAATTGTCGATCGTTTTTCTGAAGAAAACTTCTTCTGTCTGTGTAATTATGCGAGGTACAGCCGCCTGTCAAACCAAAGCTGCTGCCAATCATGTTGAATAAATAATAGATGAAAATTTTTCCGAGTAATTTCGGATGATGTTCTGATATATGAATACTACATTTAAATGACTACTGTATTGAGAAGTAAACAAAATGCTTCTAGTTAAGAGATAAATCTAGTTTGATATGGTGTTCTTTCAAGTGCAACATTTATTTCTTTGTTTCATGCTTAAAGTTGTATTATAATTATCATCATACCAAATTAAATGTCTTTTCCTACATCCTTTTATATTTTCGTTTTTTAATTTTCAGATGGTAGTGGTATGATCAGTATCAGTCACAATGCTTTAACATTATTGAGTCATAATGAAAGGGACACGAAATGATATGAATCAATTTGTCTCCATGTAAATAGGGAATTAAAAAACCTGAATGAAGGTAGCCGGGCCACCTAATAGATCAAAATACTTTTTGATGCGCTCAACTACCTGCATAAGAAACATTTGGTCAGATTTTTAACATGGAATGAAGAACAGGATAAAATTTTATTAGGGTCTCGCTGACGAGGGCCTTAAGGGCATTGAGTAAGTAATCCATAACAAGAAAGTTTGTCTTGGAAATATAAGTTAAACATTTGTGAGTGTAATAAATACATAATTTTCCTTCCTATAATAATCAGCGTCGTAAAGCCACTTTGTTAGCACAATCCATTTATTATAAGCACCAGCAGTATTTATAACTATGAACACGGACACAAATACGGACACTGGACACGACACTGACCCGTCGACACCGATAATAATAATTTGAGAAAATGAATAATGCAATGTAATTATAAGTGTCGTGTCGGAAACCGACGCGTGTCCGATACCGGGACACGCCTAACCCTAGGAGGTAGGAAATTAAGAGAGAATTAACCTTTGGTTTTCTAAAAGTACCAGATGGGTCATTTGTCACAAACCAACCCAACCTCCATCCAGGTACTATCCATCTCTTAGACAAGGATCCAAGAGTTAGAACAGGAACAATAGACCCAAAAACTCCCATAGGCACAAAAGGATTATCCCCAAATGCAAGGTGACCGTAAACTTCATCAGCAATCACAATTGTTCCAAGCCTTTTTGCTGTTTTTGCAATCTAAAAAAAGTCAATAACAAACGAAGTACATCAATTAACTGTTCCTGTTGAATTTCATGCTGTCAAATTTTAGCAGCAAAGAATGAAATTCGTCTTTGTAGCCATATACTAACTAACCTTCTCCAAATGATGGTAAGTGTATACATTTCCACAAGGATTCCCAGGGTTTATAATCACTAATGCGACTGTGTTCTGATCTGCGAGGGCTTCAATAGCATCTAAATCAACCTCCCAACCCTTTTCTGGCAACAGATCATAATGCCTCACTTCAACTTGTCTAAATGCAGCACAAAGTTCATATATTGGGAAGCCGGGTCTTGGAAGCAAGATATTTGCGCCAGGACGAGCTAGCAATGCAACTGAAACATCAATGGCTTGTGTGCATCCACAGGTTATAAAAACATCATCCGATGATAGCTCGTAAGGGAGTTCATTAGACAGATATTTGGCAATTGCACTGTCATCAACATCAAAAGTAACTTCAGAATCATAAATGATAATTTGAAAATAAATTTCGGCAATAATTTCAATATTTAACACAGTTTAAGTACGTAGTTAATTATGTTCAGTAAATGAAAATAAACGAGATCTGCTATTTAGTATGGCATACTTTTTAAGGAAAAATGCGAACACTTATGTGGCGTATGTTTTAGAAAAGCTAAGTACGGATTTGGCAGAATAAATAGAATACTAGTGAATGAAGTGATTCATTGAACAACAAATATTGTTGTTACAGTACCCGTGAGCTTAGCTTAATTGGTAGGAACATCGCATTTTATATGCGGAAGTCGGGATTCGAACTCCGGACACTCCACTTATTCACCTTAAAGGTGGAATTTCTAGCCACTGGACTGCCTAACCAAACAAAGTGTTTCTCTTAATAAATACAACAAAGTGTCACAACTCATTAACTTAATTAACAACAATTTTAAATGTTATTAGCTACAATCCAAATTCCATACAAATATACACAGAATTTTCAAATGATCAAATATATCTTTTAATCACGATTTGTATTCAACTAACTTGTTGCTACCAATAAGTAGCAACATACTCTTTTCAGGACACACTCTTCTATTAGTTGAAATTCATATAGGTCTCGTCAATTTATGCTCGACACATAATTTAGTGAGACTTGTTTCTAAAAGAGAATAAGTCGAAAAGAGTTTGTTGCTAGCATTCCTCGGAAATGACAAGAAAAAACCATTAATGGGTTGGATGGGCAGCTCAACCGGTTTGAGCTAAGAGTTAAAGGTTTAGAATGCAAATCCTGGAGAAGCTGAAAAATACTAACACTAACAACTAATTTTGGCCGTTTCAAGAATTTCAAGAAAAAAGAACCATTAAAAAAGTGAGGCAGGGAAAAGGGAAACATTACATACTTTCTGGCCTGAAGAAGACCAGCAGTGGGGGCATAGCCATGAAAGTTGCCAGAATGAAGTGCATCAGCAACAGCTTCTTCAGCAACCTTAGTGTTAGGGAAGAAAGTGGAGAGAGTTGGGTCACCCATTCCAAGAGAAATAACACTCTTGCTTTCATCTTTATTTTCACCGACACTTTCCACTAGAAGACTTAGAATACCCTTAATTGTGATGGTGGAAGTTGCTTTGTATTCATGGTTCATTGTTCCAACAACAACACTTTCCATGTTCTCTCCTCTAACCTATTTTGTTTTTTGAGTTGGGTACGTACCTCTCTGTCGTATATATGTACATAAAAAATAATGATGTGGGCACTGGGCAGTTCTGAATTTACAGTTTGGTTACTTCAAGACCACACGTTACGTTGTTGTCCTGCACATGAGAACAAAACTTTGGCAGTTTGTTATAGTTGTTAAGAGTCTAATACTCTCTAGTCTATTGTAAAATGCTACTGCCTAATTTATTTTAGACTTTTTGTAAATTCTTAACAAAATATGTGGAAGGAAGATAACCATCTTGGCTACCATTTCAACCCGGCATTATTTATGTCGTGAATAGTTTGATAACTACGTGGCGATTTGGGATGACAAAACGGACCGATCTATCCCTTTTGGTGGTAGACACGTCAAAACGGGCTGCCCGGTCCAGCTTCATCGGACCGGGCTAAAATACCCGGATAAAAAAGGGGCTTGAAGCAATAGAACTTTAATTAAACATTAATAAGCATACCTTCAATACCTTCAATAAGCATTACAAAATTGAGAAAATTAATAAGCATACCTTAATTAAACATTGAAAAGGGCTTGAAATAAATAAAAAATTGGTTGTTAAAAATAAAGATATAAATTCTTTGGTTAATTAAACATTTGAAAAATAATAGAACTTTAATAAGCATATCTTCAATCTCATATAACAAACTACATGCACACAAAAGAGCTTGAATCAATTCATCTTTTATTATACTTATTCAGAGTTTTTTTTTTTTTTTTTTTTTAATTTTGTTATTAAGAACTTTAATAATGTTACATACTTACTCATATATTTTATTTTGAATTTTTTTTTATTATAATTTATTCAGGTTTGCGGGCCGCTCGTGACTCAATCAGGCTAGCCTATATTTTAAACAGCCTTTATTGGGAAGGGCTAAAAATCCCAAAAAAATTCGGACAGGCCCATTCGGACTAGTCCATTTTGACAACTCTACCTTTTGGCTAGTCGAGGCATCAATTTGTTTAAGAAATTAAAGATAGTTAAATGATATTTCAATCTTTCTATTTTTTATTTTTCTTAATTGAGAAAATTACATTTTCCTCCTTGAGAGATGCTTAAATTACACTATACTATCTTTTTTATTAGGGACATCGCACTTTATGTGTAGGAGCTGGAATTCGAACCCCAAACACTCGACTTATTTACCTTTAAGATGGAATTTATAGCCACTAAACTACTTGACAAAAAATAATAATAATAATAATAAATTAAAAATATGAAATTATTATATGCGAGTCTTGAACATGTGGTATTTAAAAATTACTATAAAATTGGAGGCTCGAACCCACCATGACCTTACAAAGTTGCAATCACACAAAAATGTTTTGTCATTGAACCATCAATCTTAAAGTGTAGATTTTTGCAATCATAAATGGATAAATGAAGATACAAGAATTAGAGACTTGAATTTAATTGTTCCAGACCATCTGCATAATATCAAATTGAAGGATATGGTTGATACTAATGGAGAGTGGAAATGGAGTTGGTTAGAAGGTTGGCTACCAGATATTATATGTCAGAAAATTGCAACCATTCTACCTCCGGATTCAAGCGCGGGAGAGGACACGCGAATATGGTCAGGTAACAATACAAATACATTTTCCATAGCTGTTATGTATCATGTTATCTGTGATTTTGATTAAGCTGAAGAAGACATAAAGTGGAAATCAGTTTGGAAACTCAAATTTCCAGAGAGAGTGAAGTATTTCATTTGAATTATGATGCATGGTTGGATACTTACAAATATGAGAAAACACAAGATGGGTATTGGTTCTCCTGTATGTATTTATTGTGGTGATACTACTGAATCCATTTTACATATAATGAGGGATTGCCCTCTTGCTATGACAGTTTGGATTCACGTGGTTCCTGTTCATGTGAGAGATAAATTTTTTCAAAGTGATGACTTACAACATTGGTTAGCACTTAATTTGTGGAGTGAAGATGATGGAAAATTAGGAGTTGGCTGGAATAATTACTGGGCAATGGCATGTCATCTACTTTGGACTTGGCGTAATAAAGAGTTTCATGATGGGAATTTTATTCGTCCATTACGACCACACAGCTATATCTTTCAGAGAACTAAAGAATATTTGGATGTAGAAAAAGCAAGCAGGCTTGTTTTTGACAAAGTGAAAGAGGTTGTTCAAATACAATGGAAACCTCCTTCTAGTGGGTGGATTAAATTGAATACTGATGGCTCATGCTCTAATGATGGAATAATAGGATGTGGTGGAGTGTTGAGAGGTAGTGAAGGAGAATGGCTGGGAGGATATGCTAAATTTATTGGGGTTGGTAATACTTTTATAGCTGAGTTGTGGGGTGTACTCGAAGGGCTGAAACATGCTAAAAGTCTGAATTTCAGAGCGGTGGAACTGAATATCGATTCATTGGCAGTGGTACAAGCTATTTCGGAAGCGGGGAGAGGGAGTCATCGTGGGAGTGCTTTGGTTCATAAGATTCGTCAACTACTTGAGATGGAATGAGAGGTTGTTATTCATCACACTTACCATGAAGCAAATAAATGTGCAGATGCTCTTGCGAATATTGGGTGTTCATTGAGATCTGGTAGTATTTTCTATGATATGTGTCCGTCGCAATTAAGTAGTTTATTATTTGCTGATATGTTGGGGATAATACCCCTAGACTAGTCATTATGTAATGTTCTCTTTGGGCTTAGGCCCTCATCATTATAAAAAAAAAAAAAAAACCATTAATCTATTTAATAATATAATGGCAAAAAGACAACTTATATATCTTAATTTTTTTGTCAAATTTTTTCTTTTTACAAGAAGATAAAATAATATATTTACAAAATTGAGTTTAATTGTTGTGCATTGTCAGTGTAAAGATTTTTTACACATGCATCCAATAACGTGTTGCCACATCATTTAATGAACATGACACATCATGTGTTTTTAAATACCATACATCATGTGTTGATATATTATTGGATGCATGTATAAAATAACTTTAGACTCACGGTGCATATAAATTAAATTCTACAAAATTATATATACGCACACACTAAACTGTTATATTTCCATGAGCTATACATGGAGAAGTATCTTTCAAGCTAGTTGGGTCCTTAAAAGAGGTAGCTATTGGTCAATAGGATCTGGTCAAGATGTCAATATCTAGGATGACAATTGGATTCAACAAATTTGCACCAACTATAGGAGCAACCCCAAGCCTAATAACTTGAACCTTACTAAAGTAAAAGAACTCATGGACAGTAACTATAATGAATGGAATATGGATATTATTAATCAGGTCTTCCACCCCTATGAGGCCCAAATGATTCTTAACATTCCAATCATCGACAAAACTCAACCTGATATACTCACTTAGGACAAGACACAAGATAGACAATATTCAGTTAAGGCTGGCTACCATGCCATCATGGAATGGGGTAATCACTCAAATGCAACTACTTCTAATCAATCTCCGGATATCTGGAAAACTATCTGGAAGCTAAATGTGCCCCCTAAGCACAGTCATCTTCTATGGAGAGTTCTTAATAATGCCTTACCAGTTAAAAGTAATTTGTTCAAAAGAGGGGTCAGATGTGATCCTCTATGCCCTCGTTGCTCAAATACTATGGAAACTACTCATCATGTATTTTTAGAGTGTGAATGGGCAAAACAAGTGTGGTTTGCCTCATCTCTAACACTAAACATAGGGCAAAATCATCTTACTGACATCTACGACTAGATCAATTATATGATAAACAACACTAACAAGGAATACTTAGAAAAGATTACAACAATCATCTATGGAATATGGTATGCGAGAAATATACTAGTCTTTCAGGAAAAACACTTACCTGCTCAAGATATTAGCTCGACAGTGTTCAATCAGCTTCAAGAGTACCAACTCCATGGCTTTGAGCAGCAAATCCAAGTCCCTCATGTGAAAACGAACGGTTGCAGGAACGACACTAGCTGGAGTCCACCGCTTAGGGGCATCCTGAAGATCAATGTGGATGCTCACCTAAGCAGTGATGGCCATTGGTCGACAGGTTTGGTCCTAAGACGGTCGGATGGAAGCACCGTCAGAGTTGCAACTAGGGCTCACAAAGGGATTGCAGATGTTGTGACGGGAGAAGCCATGGGTTTAATCTATGTGATAGATTGGATGAAAAAGATGGGAGAACGAAACGTGTTCTTTGAGCTAGATTCGCAAACTTTAGTCAGAGTTGTAAAGGGAAACGATGAGATTCGAAGAAGCTGGGGGAGTGTTGTGCGGCGCTGCAAGCTCTTTCTCAAAGACAACCCTAACTTTGATATTGGGTGGGTGCGAAGAAAGGCTAACCAGACAGCCCGTGATTGGCAAAATTGGCCGAATTTGAGCCCAACAAAGAGTGGATCAATGATATCCCCTATTGTATCAAACCTTTTATCCAAAAAAATAAAGGCAATGTAATCTCTTGTCTTGTTTGATTAATAATATTTTCTTTCCTTAAAAAAAAACTGTTATATTTGCAATATCCATCTTTAGATTGTTAATTATTATCCACTATTGATTTAAATAATTTATTATTGAACAAAACCATCAAACTCCCCTTCCTTGTGACGTTGATTTCTACTTCATCATCCTTCAGAGGCCGCATCCAACCAATGTAATTAAATAGTCTTAATATGTTGTGGCCATCCACTGAAGTTAGTTTGATAGCAACACATGTATATCTTTTTATATCTTAGTTCACTTTAGTTGGATCAAATGAGAGCCAAAAATCTTTTTCAAAAAATTGATTTGTTTCTCCACATCCAAATTAAGATCCCAACATGCTACCATAAAAATAGATTTTTATCCTTCCTTGTGTACTCTATGTTTCTTGTCGGTAAGAGTCTTAAAGTTCATGTCCTTGCAATTAAAAAGTAAAAAAAAAAAGAAAGAAAAGTAAAACCATCATAAGCTATTAACCTTATCCAAAAAGGAGCAAAAATTGAAGAAAATCAGATTTGACGGCATCGTGCCACGATGGAAGAATAAATTTTGGGAAAATCTACATAACATATTGTGTCACGAAGAAGAATTTTTGAAGCATCGTGCTACGATTGCACGAAGAATGGCGTGGAGCACGACCTGAAGCCCAAGAAACTCTATAAATAGAGCCTTTCACCAATTCAAGAAGGAGAAATCCAACAAGTCCCAAAGAAGGCAAGGAGCTCAAGGAAGGAAATCTCCCATTGGGAGTAATTCTCCTATCGCTTTATCGAGGTTATTCTTATGTGTAATTTTATAAACTATTTTGTTGTGATGATTACTATTATGAGTAACTAAATTTCTTAGGTTAGGTCGAATAGATGAACTCTCCTAGGATGATTTGATCCATGTAATTGGTTTGAAAAAGATTATATTACTGACAATTCAGTTTATTATCTTTAATTATCTTTTGTACATTCATGCTAGATTCATAGGTAATTAAATTCGTATATTTATGAATCGTTCTTAAGATTATCTACGTCGTGACTAAGGATAGTAATATTAAACTCGAGGTTAGAGATTTGGGATAATTAGTCTAACCGACACTAGGGATAGTAATATTAAACTCGAGGTTAGAGACTATAGAATTAACGTTCACCGAATTAATGCGTTCATGAATTCCAACTTTGCTCAAGGGCATGTGTCTTTACTTGAATAAGGTGATTTTAGTATGCAAAAACACATCTCACTACTTTAGGGTTAATTCGTCGTGATAATAAAAGGAATTGAAAGGGAATATAACGCCACATTACCAAATAGGAATATAGGAGGGATTCGACAGCACCTAACCAATCCTTCTCAACTTAAATTTCTCAAATATCTCAAAAATATCTTTTATAAGTGAATGCAAATTTTTAGTCTACATCCTAACTTCATACTAATTACTTTGTTACACAATCTCTATGGAGACGAATCTTTATAAATATTATTACTTGACAACAAAGTTGGTACACTTGCCAAGGGTCAATCACCTAGCTCACGTCATTATGTTCGTACAAGATGAGTGGGAGGCCAAACCGAGGTCTAAATGATTGCATAGTTGAACTAAGGGTGAAGCTCAGCATGACCTGCATGACCACACTGAACTTGTCGTGATGAAGGTTGAGCTCAACATGATCTGGATGGTCAAGCTGAGCTAGGCATGAAGGAGCTCATGGTCGAGTTGAGCTAGACATGTTGAAGGTGGAGCTCATGGTCGAGTTGAGCTAGGCATGCTAAAGGTCGAGCTGAGTTGAGCAAACTGGAGGTTAAGCTCATGGTCGAGCTGAGTTGAGTATGCTGAAAGTGGAGCTCATGCTCGAGCTGAGCTGAGAATGTTGAAGGTTGGGTTGAGCTGAGCATGCAGAAGGAGAAGCTCTCTCGAGCTGAGCTGGTCATGTTGAAGGTGGAGCTATTGGTCAAGCTGAGTTGGGCAAGTTGAAGGTGAAGTACATGGTTGAGCTTAGCTGGGCATGTTGAATTGGACTGAGTTGAGTATGTAGAAGGAAGAGCTCCTGCTCGAGCTGAGATGAGCATACAATGACATGAATGGTCAAAGTGTAATAGAGTTCACATGGTATGGTTCTCCATACCAGTCCACAGTCCACCAAGCGTCAAGTCTGGTAAAACTTGGACGTTTGTTCTCCATATTATTAGTACTACCTGAAGTCTCTCTAGTATCTACTAATTACTTTGATGTTTTAATGCTCCTAACTTGCCTAACAAATATATATAATGAGAAATAGAGAATTTTAAATTTGAATATAAACTCTTGTAAATCAACGTTATAAATTTAAAGTCGTTCAAATTGTTTTTCAAACTAATGAGCATCATAACAAAATATATAATAAATCAAAACAACGTCTTACTCAAACTCAAACAATGAAATCATAACTCTGAAAAAACTACGTATTTAAAACACTTTCTTTTCTTTACCAAAAAAAAAAAAAAAATTTCTTTTATTACATTTACAAATATAAAGAATAACATTCTTGCTTATGGTTGTTTTTAACCTTAAGTTGATAAGTTTGATGATTCATCCTTCCTATTTGATATCCCATGCCTGATGCTGACAAGATACAAACAAATCAATATAATCATAAATTAAAAAAATGTACTACTAGGCTAGGACTTATCATCTTTACATAAAAATGAAGCCAAGTGACAAATGATCACTTATTATTTCTAAAGAGAGATGCATGCATGTCTCAATTACATAAATAACTGTCGTCTGGGAAACGTAACATATCAGACTGATTTCGTGTATTAGTCAGAAGTACGACCAATCACGCTATTCCTTCAAGCTCTTTTTTTTTTTTTGAACCAGCTATTCCTTCAAGCTTAACTTATCCGTTTAGGGCATGTTTGATGTAATAAAAAGATATGGTACGACAAAATTCATCTAAAATCTCTTTAAGAATATGTTTGGATGAGAAATTTTAACGAGGGAAAGTAATGTTTCGAAGGAATTAAAATTATTTGAATTAAAATTTATTATTTGAATAATAATTTAAAGAATTTGTGAAATTCCAAGAATTTTGAAAAGGATTTGTTCCTTACAAAAATGAGGAATTTTAAAATGACACCTAATTAGAGAGAATTGACAATTCTCTTGTATTTCTAAGTTCTAACTAGTATATTATGAGATTATTTTCTTTTTTAATAATATTTATGCGTTTGTTTTGATATATTATTTGAGTAAAAATTAGGTTAGAGAAGATTTGAGTTATCACGTAAACAAGCTCTTTAATTTAATGCCAACAAATTGGGTTAAAGAAGATTTTTTTATTTTTTTTTTCTTAATAGTGAGTTGGAGAAGATTCAATTGAATGTCACGTAAGCAAGTTCTCTAATTGAATGCCAACAAAGTGGGTTGGAGATTTTTTTTTTTAATCTTTTTTTAAATAATGGGTTAGAGAAGATTCAATTGTTTTACAAAACAAATAAAAAAAATTAATTGAATGTCACATAAGTAAACTCTTTAATTGAATGTCACCTAAGCAAAATATCAAAATGTACAAGGGAGAAGGGTGTTTTGCTCTTGGAGGGAAGGTGGGAAAATGTTCTTGATCTTATTAACTTTTGAGAGAATATGAGGGGATATGTTTTTGTGATTTTACACAACGAAGGATGGCTCCACCTGTTCCCAAATCCCAAGTCACCATCCTTCTAAGGATCCAGAGGGTATGTTCCTTTAGGAAGTTACTCTATTAAATAGGGGATGTGGATCATTTTATACTTTCTGTTTTGATTTCTAGTTGTAAATGTGGCTCAATAGGTAGCGTTTATGGCACGACTGATAATCACGAGCAAGACTATAACAACCAAGTTTTAACCAGAGGTGCTTAACTTAAGTTTAAGGAGGCATGCAATGCAATGCAATATAAAGAATACAACAATGGCTAATTACGAAGATGCTGTTAACATCAAATGAGAGTCTCTCTACATGATGATAGTACACTAAACCACTTTGAGCTGAAGTCAAAGAAAACTAAAATACAAGATTTGAGCCGTGAGAAAAATATGCGTTAAGTACTCACTTTGGTACATATAAAGGAATTAACGACTATTTCAGGCACCGGCTTGAGGAACAGGGGCATACCAGCCATGATGGATTTCCACTGCCTTCTTTCTTCTGGCAAGCCGAGACTTGCGATTTGCTCCGGTGTTTCTATGCAATGTTCCAACTTTCACTGCTTTGTCAATTATAGAGTATGCCTCTCCAATCATCTTCTCAATTGTGAGGATTTCTTCCGATTGTGCATCAGATTTCTTTTTGAGCAATTCCAGTGCTTCCAAAACCTACAGATCATTGATAGTAAGATAATTAAAAAATCCCTTATGTAAATAAAACTACAACTTGTTTGTAGTATCCTATCTAATCTTGTTTCTCTCCTCTGTCCTCCCAATAATTATAAAACATCTTTAAGGACAAAAATCATCAGAAACTAGAACTATGAAGCACACACCCTTCTCCTTCCAAACTGTCGAAGTGTCAAAAAATGTTTCCATTACCACCTATACAACACCCATATTACATAGTACGTCGTTGGATACTCCTCAGCAAGTTTTCTATGAAAGAAACATTTTCTATTGACTTGGACATTCGCTCATTGAGTATCGAGGAATCAAAGAATTAAATCCAAAAATACCAAATAAAAGTAGATCAATTTTTTTTATTCCCGAAGAAGTGCATATTTTACCGAATCTTCTTCCATAATGGTACGGAATAATAGACAGCAATACCTATACTTCACCTGAAATTAATCACTCCATAGAACGGACAACTAAGAACAATCATGTCATCTACCCTAAAGTCTTGCAAGAGAATTATGCAAACAGCAAATGGGGATAAGAGAATATTGAATACCATTTGTTACTGTAATCTGTAACCATTTATTTCCAGATGGCACATTCTTTTTTTGAAACAAAACATTTTATTATTTATGAACGCCCATATTATTAATAAGAGAAAATATAAAGGGATACTCAATGTCTGAGTCAATGCAAGCAACCTGCCGAAACAAACTATAATGCAAAATTTGGTTGGAAACCAAATCTGTGCCCAGCAACTTGGAACAAAAAGAAAATGTTACTTTTCTGCATAACATTTTCCATTTTCTTTCCCACTATCCCATAATACTTTATCACATCACACCATTTGTTTCTATTCTTTCGCTCTCGCTCCCTTGTGGCATACTATCAATGGTCCAAATTTTCACAGGAAAGTTGCACATTATGGGTGATTGTGATTAACATCACTTTATAGCAAAAACACGAACACAACTCCTAGGTTTGAGTGACCACTATGAGGAATGATTCTCTAACTTCAGCCAGCGAAAATCACCTACTTTTCTCTCTATCTCTTTCTTTAATCATCTTTATCTCTCCATTTTACTCACTTCCCTCACTAAAAAGACACAGTGAATGGAATAAACATGATAGAATATAGATTCAATACTTCTCGGTTCACTTACCATTTCCATTACAAATTTTTTAAAACACATTCAACATTTTTAGAAATTTTGTAAAGTAAAAAACACATTTTTCATCACTTTGAAAATGCATTTTCCCTAGCTATCATTCTATCTATATTCTCTGTACAACACAATTATTCATTACACGAGTCTTCCATCTCTTTGTTACCAATTTAAAATGAACACAAATTTTAGAGTGAAGACCAATTGGTCCCTCACAAATTTTTTTACGAGACAATTAGTCCTAACAAAAATAAAAGCCAAATAGTCCTTTCATGCCGAGGACTAGTTTGTCCTCAATTTTATGCTATTTTTCTAACGGAAAATGAGGGGGGTATTACATTACTGTTATGCTACCTTCTTTGTACGGGTTCTTATCTCTGATTTACGAGCTTTGTTGTAAAGGCGACGTCTCTCGGCCTGTCGAGCTCTCTTTTCTGCCGAATCAACCTTCTTCGGAGCCGCCTCACAAACTACAACGCCACGCCTCTGCCTCTGCACCGTACTCAACGACGACAACCTACCTGAGAGAGAGAGAGAGAGAGAGAGAGAGAATGAGAAATATTGTATTATTAATTAATCGGAAGAAGAGAAACTTTATAGAACGAACCTTGTGAAAAAACAGTGTGGGAAATGTTTTGGGAGAAACTTAGAGAAGCGGAATTTGAAGTGGAAGAAGATGAAGATAAGGTAAGGTTCCTGATTTTGGATGGAAGGTTCAGCAATGAGCATGAAACTGCTGCCATATCTCTCTCTCTTTCTCTCTCTTATCCCTTTGTTGTTGAGTTGAGGTTCAATTTCAATTCAATTGGATTGGATTATGAAATCTTGAAATGAAGGATTGCTCAACGAGTAACATAATCTCTATACTGCCCTTATTCTATTTTATTATTTTCAAAAAATAAAATAAAAAATAAAACCCCAAAATTACTCATCTACTACTAATCTATTGTATCTATTACTACTAGTATATTAAAATCGATTACGACAAGAGTTACTAATTTATCCTTATTACTTTTAATCACATTGCAAGTTTTATATTCTTCATTGTAATTTCACTATAAAAATATATAGAAAGAATATATAAGATAAATACAGTAAAAAGATGATATGCATACAAATAGGAACAAACACAAAACAATCTTTACATAAAAATTTCACTAAAAAATAGTATATGAATCTATGCATAAAAATAGGAACAAACAATATAAAGATTATAAAAAGTTTAGTCAATAAAACTTTTGTTTGACGGGTTAAGTTTTTTATTTCTAAGCCGATACTTTTTCAATTCATACTACCCATGTTGTTGTAATGGCTATTTTCTCAAAATCAATTGAAAAACTTTGGCTTGTATAAAGATGTGACTGCTATTTGCATAATTACGAGGAATTTATATCAAAGTCATGTAAAAAAATTAAATAAATAAAAAAACAAAATAAAATCGGCCAGGTTGGGCCAGCCCATATATACAGTGGCCCACTAAGTAGGATCGGATTGGGCAGGGCCGGATCAACCCATTTAACACCTCTTACACGTAGAACATTTATTGCCGATGTTTTCTCTTTAGGCCTCCATGGTTCTTTTTCTCCTGAATTTTATTATTTTGCCATTCAATAAAAACTTCTGTTGCCATGAATCAAATTTTTTTTGCCTTGAAAAAAATTTCGGTTTCTGTTAATCGAGTTGAGATCCTCTCCATTTTCTATCATTTTCATTTCTTCCATTACCAAAATTTTTAAATATTTTTGGGTGTATAAAAAATATTTGGACCCACTTAATATCACATTTTTGCATTTATATTCCCAAAACTATACAATAATGGAAGAAATGGAAATAATGAGAAATGGAGAGGATCCTAACTCCTGTTAATCAAATTTTCCTTAAATTTGAACTAGAAAAAACTTTGGTTTGTGCGAACCAGAGTTTTTATCAAGGACAAAATTGGAATATTTGGAGTATAAAAAATACACGTTCCAGAGAGAAAACATCTTTATTGCTACGTGTTAAAACCTTTCTTCTCCTTTTCTTCATAGCCACCGCCCCCACCTTAACCTAGTTTTTTTTTCTTGATCTACCAAGGAGGGGTGGTTTTAGGGTCAATTTTTGACCCAAAATCACCCCTCATAGTTGTTTTTTATTTTCTTTTTTTTTTTTATTTAAATAAGTGATCTTCACATTGATCAAGTTTTTATTTTGTGTTTTCTTTTTTGTGATTTCGCCGTCTGAGTGCGGCGTTGTGTTGTTCGTCGTTTTGTGCGACGTTTTTGTTGTCCCGTATTGTTGCGGTGTTCATTGGATTTATATTGAAAATATCAGCTTCAGTCAATTAGAGATTCAACCAATGATTTGGGCTTCAACGCTGCAAATCCGGAGGGATGGATACTTCAGTGACTTTAACTTTATCATGCATTTTGCCGTTGTATTTAAATAAGTGATCTTCACATTGATCAAGTTTTTCTTTTGTGTTTTCTTTTTTGTGATTTCGCCGTCTGAGTGCGGCGTTGTGTTGTTCGTCGTTTTGTGCGACGTTTTTGTTGTCCCGTATTGTTGCGGTGTTCATTTGATTTCTATTGAAAATATCGGCTTCAGTCAATTAGAGATTCAACCAATGATTTGAGCTTCAACGCTGCAGATCCGGAGGCAGGGATACTTCAGTGACTTTAACTTTATCATGCATTTTGCCGTTGTATGCTGTTAACTCGGATGCTGTGAGTTTTGTTCGTAGATTTAGCTATTATCCCCTTCTCTTTTTCGGTTCTGATACTTCTTCGGACTTCATTGATGTGTTTGCCCTTACGCAGAGCAAATAGCAATGGACGAACAATCCCAACTCCTTGAAGCCGCTACAGATTTCGCCCACTACCCTGGTATCTATCTATACTTAACTTTTCCCATTCTATTCTACTATTACTTTGTAGCATAACAACATCGCTCAGTTTTATTTCAGGTTCTCATAGTGATCATTCTGCTACACAATTTCTCAATCGCTTCCCCCTTCCACTCATAATCAAGTCACTTTCTTTTTCTCACTTTTCTTTTTCTCCTTCTATTGTCATAAAGCCTATGTGATGCATGATTTAGGGTTTTATTTTTAGTTTTTCCACTTAATTTCTTCTGTTCTTTGTCATCAAGTAAATTTGGGGTTTTGTTCAATCAATGTTGATTTGAAAATAGCGACTGAAAGTGAAACGACCTGTTAAGAGAAACTTATGCTTCATTTTCTCCTTTAATTTTGCAGTGCATTGCAGACTCAATTTGATGTGCCAGGTCTTGAAAGTACTCTAGTTCAATGCCTTCAAAGGTTATTCAAAACTAAGTTGGGTGCTTCCTTGATTCCACAGTATATGGTTTGTGATTTCCCTACTCCTTTTTCTGTTTCATTGTACTTTTCTAAAATATATCAACATAATTTCATAGTAATTTAATTTTAATATTTTATAATTAGTTAATGCATATGTTATTTTTCAATTTATATATAATAATGTTTTTGTACTATTGGAATCACATAATTTAGATTCTAGACACTGCGTTTCAAAGCGTGTTCTCAACAATTAAAACCTTTTGATGGACAAAAGCAAAATACTTTGGAAATTGTTTCTGTACAGTTTAACTATTATTCTTAGAGGGGCATCAAAAATTTGTTTCCTGTGTTTTATCAGTAATTTTCAGTCTACACACATGCTGATAACTATGATTTCTCCTAGTAAATTATGAATTTATTGTTATATTTATATGCTTATTGGTTTGATATTATGTTTTTGGCTCAGCCATTTGTTCAAGTTGGTCTGCAGGCAGATTCTCAAGCAGTCAGATCCTTAGCTTGCAAAACAGTACGTCCATATATTATGTATATACCAAATTTATTTAAATCCTTTTGTTTTTTTAGGAAATGCCAAATACATTAAATTACTAAAAGGAGGCACAAGAGATGCCAAAGTCATACAATAGAAAGTGATCGCCAAATACCCTACAAAATGCAAAAAGAACCACCCAAGCACCTCCCATAAAGAAACAAACATTTTTATTTTTAATAGTGGAATCTATTTTGCATTCTCTTTAATTTGAACTTTGCCTTTGTTTTACTTCAATGTGGTTTGACACTCGTCAATGTACTATAACTTGACTCAATGAAAACTTTATACGTGACGATTCTGTAGTAAGCTGTGTGGAAAAAGCTAAAACAGCCACCAGTTAATCTATCATGAGTGAAGTTTGAATTCGTAGTATTTTTTCGTTTCAGCTTCACGCATTGATGGCAGTGGTTTTTCTGCCAAGTATTCTGCCACAACCTCATCTAATTATGGGTTGGGACCTGCTAGCAACATGTAGACTCTTTATTTTCTTCTCTTTTCTTTCTTCTCTTTTCTTAAATTTAGCCATGCCTTTGGGATTTTCCCTACCGTCGTAGTAACACCGGTCCAGTTCCAGCCAAAGAGTAACCATGGTGTTGTAATAGGTGGTGACATTTTGGACTCCTTGTTTGGACTGCCATAATTGAGTTTTGAGATAAAAAAACTGTGACGAGTTATCTAAGTTGGAATAGAAATTGTAGACTGCTTCACATACATCCTTATAGCGGATGGAAGAAATAAATATGTCTTCCCTAATGTGAGTCCCATTGAATTAATCAGCCACACTATGATGAGAGAATTTTCTGACTTCAATTTTTGAAGAGTGATTGGGTTTTCCTAGTTGAGGAGTGTCTCCAGTCAAGTAGTTGAGTTTGCCTTTGCCATCGAGGGCTATCAGAGCCGAAGCTCTGATTCCATGTGAATTTTAGGAGGGAAGGAATATTAATAAGAGAGATACACTGGCAGGGAAAGGAGTGATCCTAACCACCCTAATTATAATTTTAATATTAAGATAAGATTGGCAGGTAAGAAAGTAGAAACAGATCAGATTGGGAGCAATATATTTGTTCCAAGCTTGGAGAATTCAACTTATATGCTCTATCTTGAGTCCAAATCTTCAAAATTGCTCTGCCCAACTTTTTTATTGAATAGTGTTATATCTGATTTGGAAATTAATAGTTAAAAAGTGGTTACTCCAAGAGAAATTCTCTTCAAATGGATTTGAGATGGTTTGATAGTTATTTATGACTTTCTACTCGTGCAAATAACTTTTTAACTGATTTTTGCAGGTCACTTGCCTTCTCAAGAATCTTGACAATTCTCACACAGTTGCTGCTCATCTTATTAAAGAATTTAACATATATTCTCTTTTGCTTGATTGCCTTATCAATGGGTAAGTAGAGAAAACATTATTATGTGTCTCATATCATATCATATCATAGCTGCTTTGCCCTAGTGCTTTGTTTCAGTAACACCTGATCTTTTATTGTGCCAGTTATTGTATCACCTGTAAATAGCTTGAGTGATTTAGTTCCAATTAGATAAGCTGAATTAATTAAGAATTCATTCGTACCTCATCTTGACATTAAGTGTGCATTGGATACACTAGTATAAAGACGTTTCAGTATAATATAAGTACCAGGTGATTTAATTGAATTATACTGCAAAAATTGTCTATATTAATGCTGGAATTCGGGCCTGTATCAAGGTAATTTCAAGTCTTGGGGTTCTGGAACAACAAATAAGAAAATGCTGAAACAAGAGGGTGAGAATGAAAGAAAATATCTTATGATATATTTGATTTTATATTATATATTTGTTTATCGCCCAGGATTAGTTTCTAATCTTAGAAGTTAGAGTATCTTAGATTGTCTCTTAGATTAGTTTCGTATTATTTTATTAAGATTTTCCTATTTATTTAAGATTAGAAGTCTCGCAATTCTATATATAGGTGTTAGTGTTTTATCTTTTAGTATCAAATCTTTATCAATAATATTACACCATTGTCATATTCAAAGTCCTTATTATTTCTCTTATTCTTTTATCTAAAACACATACTTCAACATGCTATCTTGAGCTAGTTCAATCCTCTTTTGATCTGTCCTGTCACTGTTTTGCTGTGGAGTTCCCAAACGTTTGGGAATGTATTAACAATTGTTTTAGTCTTAGATTACAAGAAGGACTGTCGCTTCAGTAGAGCCTGCCTACTGCCTCGACTACATTTTCCAGCAAGAATACCACCCACAAGCACATTTTCCACTGTGTTTGTCAACCCTTGTTCTGTTTTTCCTATATTACGCTTTTGGGTCCATCATCTTTGCAACCCTTCTTTGAGATCGGTGTGCTGCAATTGGACTATGCTAGATTCTACACCTGCGAGCCAGTTTATGTTGGGAAGTAGAATATGAGAGAAATATCCCATGTATGGGTTCCCCTTCCCAATAGAGTCAATACTGTATTCACAGTACTCACATTCACAATGATTACAATACTCAATAATACCCTCTTTATCCTCGTATTTGTATTCCCCTATTTATACAAATACTTCTTTAACTAAACTAACTAACTAACTAACTAACTTCCTACCTAGTTTTCCCTATTCTATATCCTAAGAATTTAGGGAGCTTGTGAGTGAGAGGAATTCTCATCTTCTCACATATGCAGAAACGAAGATGTGGCAGCTGCGGCAATCAATGCAATAAAGAAGTTGGCTAGTTTTCCTGAAGGCATGGTAAGAGATTTTATTGTCAAGTCACCTAGGCTTGCATGCTTCTACTTGAATGGAAGATAGATAGGTGATCAATTAGCACCATATTCTTCATGATTTCTGTTTGACATATAATACTATTGCAGGACATAGTCTTTCCATCTACCAAAGGAGGTGATACAGACCTTGGGATCATAGCATCACAATGTTCGTCACTGGTATGAATACTAATATGTTAATGCACGGTTTTGCATTTATCATTGTATATTTTAACATATAGACTATTTGGAGGGTTTAGTCTTGATATTGCACGGGGAGGTTCTGTAAAGTAAGCCGAGCTCTTCTCTTATAAAGCTGTGATTTATCTTTTTTATGATTTGGAAATAACGTTCAAGGGAGAATTTTTTTAATGGTTCAAGACCTCAAATGTTTTTACTATCAGTGTACTGGTACCTATATGCGTGGAAACTGATGCAATTTAGTCAGGAGAACAGTTCTAATTTCAAAGATCTCAATGTTCCTTGTTAATGGTAGAAAAAAACAAGACACGTGTGATGCAGTCCCAAGATATCTTTATCTGAGTATATCATCTTATCTATTTCGATATACTTAACTCCTTCCTCTTTATTCCCCCCATCGCCTATTTTGATATATTTATCTAACTCCTTCCTCTTTATTCCCTCCGTCGCATAATAACTGACCTTGTTGATCTATTCACACAGATTAAGAGAAATGTATAAATAAAAGAGAGAGAGGAGTATTATTACTGAAGTACCCTTTCCGTCTTCATCATTATCATCATAAAAATAAAAAATTGGAACGGCATCCTCTCCAACTTGGTCTTGAACAAAGTCTTCATTCTCCATGATCCACCCATCACTAGGGGTCTGTTTGGCAAGCCAAAAAAGCTAGCTTTTAGCTTTTGTTTTATGGCTTATAAGCTAAAAGACTTGTTTGGTAACAGTCTTTTTCAGAAAGAGCTTTTAGCTTATTTTACTTACTTATAGCTTCTTTTTCAGAAGCTATTTCAAGTAGCTTCTGAGCTTATAGTTTCTAGCTTTTCATTTTTTCTTCCTCTTTTACCCTTATTATTTTAACTAAAATCCATATTTACCCTTTATAATTTATTATCATTAGAATTTAAAATAAAATAAGTAAATGCATGTTTTGACGTTGCTTCTTTTAAAACCACATGTATATAGTATGTTTTAACGTTGTCTTATTATCTATTTTCAAATATGAAGGTTAAAACATATTATTTTTTTTATCAATTCATAGGTACGTACCTTACTATAATTTTTTTTTTGAAACAACGTACCTTACTATAATTAACCATTATACTATATTGTGAATATATTTTGTTGTTATTTTTTTTTTTGTTATTTTTCATAAAGTATATCAACTGAAAGGAAAATAATAATTTAAAAAAAAAATTCAGCGTATAAAAATTAGTTTAATAATAATGTTTGAAAGATATATTTATTGAATTAATAAACTTAAAATATTGTAAAAAAAAAATAAAATAAACTTAAAATATTAAATTCTAAGTATCTTAAATAGTATTAATTGGATAAAAAACATTATTGAATTAAAGATGTCCTTTTATGTCATTTTACATTTATCAGTCAGTTGAACCGCTAATCTTACCAAACACTTCAATCACAGCTTATCAGCTAGAAGCTATCAGCCATCAGCCATAAGCTATCAGCTAGCTTATCAGCCATAAGTTATTTTTGCCAAACAGAGCCTAGATGAAATATTTGGAGTCATTATAGGCAAGATAATCAAAACCAGACCATGAATTGAATAAGTGTTGGCACTGGTTCAAGGTTCAAAAGTTTGACTGGGTTCGGCTGGTTTTGGACCAATAATAATTTTTTATTTTATATTTGATATTTGATATAATATATAAATCAATAATAAATCAAAAATAACATAATATTCATTACTTCACTCCAGGTCTTTAGTTGTGCTTATGTTCCTTTCCTCTCAAAGCCAAACAGTCCCCATAAGCTTGATTTTTGATCTCTTGAATGTCTGACTCTCGGACTCTTATTCAATGAGTTTATATTTCCTTATACAGACTTATTTTCAAACCATCTGCTGAACCAACATCTGCAGCTTATGCCATCACCCACCTCCTATTCCTGTCATTCTTTACAATCCTTTCTAAACCTCCAGATTTCTGCATCCACTGCTCATTCTACTGAGCCAGTTTCTACTGTTAATCCACCTTGAGCTTGTTGGCAGGGTGGGGGGATATATTTATAAAATAGGATCTTTTAATAATATTAGCAACCCCCTATATAGTCGTTGAATAGGATCTTTTAATAATATTTGTTATGTTATTGAGACCGATTAAGATTAACGCTTTATGTGTTTTTATTGAATACCGTTAAGCTTGATCAATCTCAATAACATATCAAATGATTTTAGATTTTTATAGAATTGAACATGGATGATCTAAATGATATAAACTTTCAATCCAACGGTGTATTTTGTAAAATTTGTATTCGTTGAAGCGTTATTGAGCGGTGTAACATTACTCAAATGTTACACCGGTGTAATTTGATCCCTCCCCATATATATATATATATATATATATATATATATATATATATATATATATATATATATATATAGCTGTTATCCTTGTATTGTAATAACTAAATTCATATATTCAATAAAAACACATAAAGCGTTAATTTTGATCGGTCTCAATAACATATCAAACGCTTTTAGATTTTTGTAAAATTGAACATGAATGATCTAAATGATATAAACTTTCAATCCAACGGTGGATTTTGTAAAATTTGTATTCGTTGAAGCGTTATTGAGCGGTGTAACATTACTCAAATGTTACACCGGTGTAATTTGATCTCTCCCTCTATATATATATAGCTGTTATCCTTGTATGTAATAACTAAATTTTTTGATTTTAATTTGCTGGTGTCACGCGTTTTGTTTTGGTGTGATTCACCCATTGATTGAACTTTCCTTAATGTACTATTATTTATCCTCTTACCATCCTGATTTAGGGTCGAGTTCGTGTATTGGCTTTAGTGGTGAAGCTTTTCTCTGTATCTACCTCAGCAGCATCTGCCATATACAGTTTAAACCTACTTAAATTGTTGGAAGCAGAAATCAGAAGTGCAGATGATACCCTTGTAACTTTAAGCGTTTTCGAGCTGCTGTATGAGGTGACTACTCTCTCTCTCTCTCTCTCCCCTCTCTCTATTTCTCTGTCTCGTTGTGGCTATATATGATACTATTAGATATGATCTGTAATTAAGTAAGTTTGTGCTGTAATGCAATTAGGACATTGATTTCATACAATTTTAATTTTTGATGTGTTTCCTTATTTGTGCGATACAATTAACATGGATGATTCAATTTTTTTTCTCTCTTATCTATTTTTATATTGGCATCATAGCTCCTGATCCCAGGGTTTCTGCATCCAAATTTAAACCCTACCATCCTTCATTGCATGGCCCTTTTTGGCACCTTCACAAATCCCTTAGAAGTGCAGACCACTAAGGTAGCTTCTCAGCGCCGTCGACCGCCGCTGCCTCATCCATCTTCTCCATGGCCGATCTGACCGCCGCTGCCTTATCCATCTCCTCCATGGCCGATCTGACTAGTGACCCTACCAGGAGATTTCATCTTTTCCAGATTAGCCTGTCTGATGAGAGAAAAAACTTGATAATTAGATAACAAAATAAAAAGAATGGATGGAAATAGACAGAAATGAAGGCAATCACAATTCTAATCCAAGAATAGTGATAAACCAAGTGAGGATCGCCACAAGAAACGTGGTTTCTTGATAAGATAGATAGATGGTTCAATCCAGAACCAATAGAGCAATGCTCATAAAAATCACTAAAAGTGGTTTTTTTTTTTAAACAAAATGCATCATATCTTTATTCAGCAGTGTGCCTTCTATATATATATATATATATAGAGGTAAGGCCATGTTTTTAGTACATAGAAAGCAAGAGAAACTAATAAAAATACAGCCAATAATTCTATCATCAATGACTAGGCTGCATTATTACAAGATTGTTACAAAATAATTAGAAAATAAATATTTGTGTGGCTAACCAAGTCATTGGGCTTAAGTGGTTAATGAGCTTCACCAAAAAGGACGGATTTCGGGAGAACCTGGGTTCGATTCCTGGGTGGAACAATTTTTTGGCCAGACTTTACTTACCTCGCGGCCGAACTCTGGATTACTAGGGCCCCTTTCCCCTAGGAACCAGAGGGTTATAAACCAAAAAATATATATTTGTGTGGCTGATTAATGATATGGACGGCTGAAGTAATGCTTGGATGGTTACAAATTGATTTCGTCATTTAGATGACTGAATAATAGCTCTTCATTGCTCTTAATATGTAGCAGCACCACTTTATTGCCTTCCTTTTATAACCAGCGCCATTTCTCTCTCCTACTCTTGGAGAGTTCAGATATGCTCCATTAGCTTATCCTCCAGTTTGCTCCAGTTCCTTGCTAGATCTATGACATGTGGATATAAAAGAAATCAACGGGTGAGATTGAAAAATGGTAAAGTAGATTAAACAATTGAGATACCTCTTATTCTCATCGTGAAACAAATAACCCACCCATCTCCGTCGTTGTGTCACTCAGTCGCCGCTGTCTTTCTCTCCTTGTCGCCGACTCGCCGTTTACCGTCCTCGTCGCTTCACAATTCAAGTGTCTCCTTTGTGCTGCCATTTTTCCCTTTCCCTTTTTCAATTTGAAGATTGAAGATTGTTTGATTGAAAATTTGTTTGGCTATAATGAAAATTTGTTTGCCTATAATTAATCTTAATTTCATATTTTCAATTTTAAGATGGTAAGCTTCTGCAATTTTGAGTACAGAAAAAAAAAATCATGCTCTGTGAGAAGAAAATTAGGGTCATCGTGTTTCTAGGAATATAAAAGGATTAATGGTGAAAAAATAACATGTAACAAACAAAAAGGTAAAATATGTGTTATATGAAAAAACGAGAAAGAGAACCGGAGAAGAGAAGATGGGAGAAGAAAGACAAGATCTATTATAGGTGATTTGTTTCACGGCGGCGGTTTGGGTTGTTTCTTCTATTTGTTTTTGGTACATTTAAAACTGAAAAACATTACTTTAAATCAGAACGGTTGATTATTGTTTTTTACACGTGTCATAGATCTAGCAAGGAACTGGAGCAAACTGGAGGATAAGCTAATGGAGCATATCTGAACTCCCTTTTGGATGCTCATGATCACTTTTGTAACTCCTTTGCTTCAGCACCTTATTTGCACGAAAATTAACACAAACATATATAAAACTACGAAAATCACAATTTCAACCAAAATTAATTGGTTCTTTTTATTCCATGACCGAAATAATTCTTGTTAAAGGATAGAATTTTAGGATCACATCACTGTCCCTGTAGTTTGACCGTCATTGAAGCACGGATCACGCACATTATTTAACTTCCCTCTTCTACTCACCCATTATGAACCCTTATATTGACTCTTAAGTGTCTATCACACACTTACAGGCAGAATTTACGAATTCTATGTTAACAATTATCAATTGTTTTACATTTGCCCAATTTACATTGTGTGCATATCTACATATTCTCATTACTAGTGAAATGGATGCAGCTAGCAGAGGTTGAGCATGGTGCAGAATTTTTGTCAAAGAGTAGCCTCTTTCAACTGCTTTCATCGATAATTAGGTACTTATTATGTGGCCAAGTTTTTTATATTTTTCCTTTAGTGGGTGTTGTGAAAATTGTTTTTATGGTTCAATCACATGTTTTCATGATGTTAGTGATGATTCCTCGGATTCAATTTTAAGATCAAGAGCAATGATGATAAGCGGAAGGATACTATCCAAGGAAATTACATACTCTTCCATAGATGAACCATGTAAGACTTGCCCATTTGTCCATTGGGTTCTTTTATTTACTAATATTTGTTGGGAGATACATAAATTTGATTTTATTTTTTTCGAACTAATGTGCGTTATACATATTGAGATGCATTATGAGGAGAACACCACATGTCAAACTCTTATAGGGTATATTTGTAACAAGCTTAAAGATTTAGCTTGAGGGGGAGTGCTAGAATAAAAGAAAATTTCTTATAATATCTTTGACAATATTTTAGAGTATCTTAGTTATTTCTTAGGATCAGATTATAATCTTTGAACATGATCATCTCTTAGGATTAACTTCTATATTACTTGATATTATTATGATTTTTTATTTCCCTGTTTATTTAAGATTAAGAGTCTTGTTTATTAAGTTATTATCAATAGTATTGAAGTTTTTATCATTTCTCTCTTCCTTTTATATAAAACTCAACTTCTACAAATTGAGATCTCAAGAATTGGATCAAGTTCATATTGTTTTTCTCTTCCTTTTATCTAAAACTCATAACTTATACAAAGGTAATTGGGACCCTGATAAACAGATCATGTTCTAATTGTCTATCTCGTACTTCGGTCCCTTATAAAGAATCAAAAGTAAATGTTTTGGAAAATTGTGTGTATTAGCTGACAAATTGAAATTAAGGGGCAACTAGGAGCAAATAAGACAACATTTAGAGACAGGAATGGAAGGTAAGAAGCTTAGATAACACCAATAGACTGTGCCTTTGAACCATTTGCAAAGGTAATGTGGTGAGGTGTTTTAGGTGGTGACAATTAGAAATGAGAGAGGATTACCAAACTATATGATCAAAAGCACCGAATTCTAAAATCCAAGATCTCTCAGAGTGAGATAGGAAAATGATATAGTGGTTGAAGTGGAAGCTTGTTTTGCGACCATCAAAGTACAAACAATAACTAAACTCAAACATGTTGCAGTAAAGTCGCTAGAGGAGTGCTAAGAACTCTCTTTCCAACACTCACTAATTAATGTGGGTCCCACACTTTGGATATGGATCTCACATAAAGTGGTGAGACCCACATCTGTTTCACCCAATAATGGAGTGAATGTTGAAAATAATATTTCTAGCACTCTTCAAGTGGGCGTAGCCAGAAGAAACAAACACAAATTACCAAGAAACTCAAATCCGGCTCCAAGCAGTCGTAAAAACGCTCAAACACAGCAGAGAAAAAGATATGACCTATAAGCTAGAGAGGGTCTGCAACAAACCAATAGGGTCTAGTGAGCACTGGCAGCATAACAAATTGATGTCTGGAGCCGGAACTAGGGTTTGCTCTTAGGTAGCGGCTGACCTTAGAAAAATCGAACCAGGTGATCTAGTACTTGAGATTGATTAATGTATTTATTGTAGAGTACAATGTACGAGCATGATGTTATCCTTCCTAATCTGTCCCTAAAAATTAAGGAATAAAATCAACTAAAAAGAGTGAAAGTTGGTTGTATATTTTCTCTTCAAAGAGTATATTTGTAACAAGCTCAGTAAGCTTTCGCTTGGGGGTTGTTAGACTAAAGGAGAATATCTAGATATTATGTTGGAGTATTGTAGACTAACACCCCTAGTAGAAGACTGTCAAATTAAGGTTATAAATAGGGGTTGTTAGTGTTTTCTATCAAGAAATAATTTAAATTCTTGTTATTTTATTTTGTTAGAAAACATATTTAGCATGTTTTTATTATGTAAATAATAGCAGCTGAAAATTAGCGACAGCGTTACCCAAATTAGGGATTTGATCCTATGTAATTATTACTTGATTCCTTTTCTGATTATAAATACAAATCATGTGTGGCTTTATGACGCACAAAATTGCCCATACAATTCTTACATGGTATCAGTAGTTTGAATTTTCCACACACGATCCTTGTCTGTTCTTTTTTATTTTTCTACCTCAGCAACAGTGCTGCTCACGGGTGGACAGTACCCGCGGCCACTGAGCACCTTTTGTCTGCCGCCATGTGTTTTCTCTCCGGTGTTCCACCACTACCAGGTTCAGAATCCTCTCGACAAAATTGCTATTACCGTCTTCTGCCATATGCACCTCCACACATGGTTATAAACCCATAATTTTGACATGGCATCAGAGCCTGGTTTGGTCCATGGACTTGTGTGCATCTTCCTGGTCCTATCTTTAGTCTGGGGCTCGTACTGCGCATTTCTTTCTGGCCAGGAAGTAGATTCCCGGAAAACAGGAAACTACTCTCCAGGAAATTCAATAAGGACAATATCTTGATTGATACTAATATTGTTTTCAATATCTCAATATTTACAGAACATTATTAGCCCTTGTGGTCAGTTGTACTTGTAGTTGACATGTTAATTTGCAAAATTTCAAATGAACTAGAAACTGCTGATATTATGCAGCCTGATCAAGTTCTGTTTGCAAATACAGTGTCTCTCCTTGCAGGGGTTGTTGCAGTTCTTTTGTAAAATGTCCATGGGCTTCCCACACTATGCTGCACAATTCTGTAATTATTATAAAAGACCTTGAAATTGTTCACTGATATATATGCATTGTTGTGATGTTGATTTCAGGTGCTAAAATTGTTATTTCCTCCATTGATGGTAGACTTCAGTCCTTGGAGGACCCTTCTAATAGAGATGAATTTGAAACTGCACTTGAATCGTTGGGTCAAATAGGATTATGTAAGTACTCCCTCCGTCCCATAATATAAGCAAATAAAATATTTTCACACTTATTAAGAAAAGTAAAATATGATAATTTCAAGAATGGCTTTTTGTGTTTTTGTTGAAATAAGTTTCATGGGAAGATGTAAAAAGAATTTTTATTGGTTATTGATTATGGGGAAAAGAAGAGAGAGAGTAAATTAAGTAAAAGTCTATCTTGAAAATGATAAAAGTTGGTTTTTTTTTGCTTATAATTTGGGACATGAAAAAGTGATTTTTTTTCTTATAATATGGGACGGAGGGAGTATGTCGTATTATGATTATAAGCTGATTGCAAGCTGTGACACAGATCCTTTGCATCTCTTTATAGGAAAGCTGATTACAGTATGTTTTATTTGTCATTTGGCACTAGTGAAATTTGAAAGGGAGAATATTTCAAGGAGAAAATCTGAATAATTCTGAATTTTTAGTTAACTCACTCAAACAATATGTTATAAATGTATTATAATGACTACAGAAGATTATCGATAAAAACAGAACCAATGTCAGCTTCTACAATTGAATAACTATCAGTTATGGTCTGGCTAAGCACAATTGTCACAGAAGGCTGTAGAAGTGGCAGTTTGAGTCAGATTATGTTACAATATTTTTATTAGAATATGTTACCATTTATTATAATATAAGAAATATCGTATAATATTTTTTATAATATATTTAAAGTCGCATAGATGTTTATCACGTATGATAAAAAATTCTAGAGTATTTTAGATTATCTCGAAAGATTAATTTCCATATTCCTAGGATATTAGAAATTTATGATGATTTGTTGTTTTATTTATTTAGTTATTTAGGAATAGGAGTCTTATACCTTATAAATAAGGGTTTGTGTTTGAGCTTTTCTATCAAACTACTATTAAGAAGTTAGTATCAAGTTATTATGAATTCAAACAATCTAATGCTAATGTATTTGTTGATTGTAGATTATTCTTTTTATTGATCACATTTGATTTAGTTTGCTTAGATAGTCATAGTTGTTTCCCAATTTATTTATTTGGAGATATCTCAAATGCTATGTTGACTATTGTTTCATATATCATGGACCAACTTTTCCAAAAGCTTAAGCTCATAGATGAATGTGCGTGAATAGTTGTCTTACTAATGGTTCTGACAATAACTGTTCAATCATTCTAATACCCAATACAATAGTAGATCACAACTGCTATTACTCTTTTCAACACAATCAACAGAGTTCAGCCCTTTCATAACCAATGTGGGACCTCATCTCTCAGCAGCACGATCTAGTAAATTGATATAAAAAATTCTATACTTCTAAATGAGGTTCTCAAACTTTTCATTGGACAGTCCTTCCGTTTAACCCACTATCTAATCTCCTTTATGAAACAATGATCAATTTCAACATGCTCGGTTTTGTAATGTTGAGGCAGTTGTGTGGAATACTAATAGAAGATTTACGACACATTTGTTGAAGCCTAAAATTGAAGTTATTTAAGATTGTATAAACATTTTATTTGTTTTTTTGAGACTTTATTTAAAACAGAAGGTACTATTGGTCTGGTTACAAAGTGAAATAACAGTCCTTTTAAAGGAAGTTATAATCACAACTTCAAGTAGTTTCTCAAGTTAGAAACCTGTTTTTTTTTTTCTTTCTTTCTAGATTATGACTTTTTTCAAATGATGTAACTTCTTTGATAGCCAGGATCCCAAAAAAACAAAACAAATTTAATAATTTAAGGAGAAGGGACTCTCGATAAAATTCTACACTAAATATTTTTAAAATCAATTTTGAAAATTACAAAGTAATTTAAAAACCATTACACTAAATATATTGTTTTATCGAGAGCCTCTTCTCCTTAAAATATTAAATTTGTTTTGTTTTTTGGGATCCTGGCTATCAAAGAAGTTACATTATTACTCTCATAAACTCAAACGAGTTCGATTGTTGTTAATTGTTTTATGAGATCCTCATCTTTTCATGGTTTTTGTGAGCCTAGTTATCAGAGGAGCTAAATTACTACTCTCAGGCACATCACCTGCTGCTAGACATGTTATTGATGCTGCTTTTGATCGACAAGGACCAGAAAGGCATGGTAGACAACTGGTTAGTGAACTAGATACCTTCTTTTGAATTTTTTTTGAGGCTGCATATGATCTGGATGAGCATATTTCCCTGAAGGTTTAAACTATATTTTATTTGCATTGCCATAAAATCCTGCAAGCAGTTTTCCAGTAATTTCTGAGCTAAAATTTGAGTGCAAATGCATGACATGGCTTAAATGTTTCCTAACTATGTTGGCACCCTAAAACCACCACCAATAACTACAATAATGATTATTTGTCCCATTAATTAGACTAATAATGATTGAATCAAATCAAAGAGGATGAAATAAAATTAGGGGAAATCAAATCATATTTTGCCTGGTTTGCTACACCACTAGTCACTTATCAAGCAGTTTCTAGTCTCACGTATTTTTAGAGAAGACAATTGTTCTGAAAAGCTTGCTGTGTTAATCAATGGTTATAATTGGTGGGATTCTCTTCCTAATTTTAATTAAGATTTTGTTCATAATAGGCTGCGTATGGCCAACTTTAGATTTTGGTCATCATGAATTTATTCATTGGTTTTGGTTTATGGTCCCATGCTGATTTTCCTTTTTCTCGTTTTAGTTTTAATAAAAATATATTATGTTCTGCAAATGATTGTTGGAGTCATTCGTGTTAGCATAGTTGTTATCTCTATTTCCATTGTGATGCTTTTGCACTCCAATCTAATTTATCAATAAATATTTCCCCTTATATTTTGAGAGACTTTGATTAGTTACCCTATGTAACTCTAGCGGTTATTTGATTCCGAGATCCCAGTACCGTATCTCATGTATGTATTTGTACAATGTTTCAAAAAAAAAAACTATGTATTTGTACAGCTCTTTTAAAACAGCAAAATAAATATTCAGATTCAATCTTTAACTTCAATCACAGGCTGCATTGCATGCTCTTGGAAACATCTCGGGTGAAACCAGATCCGAGTCGGACATCATACTTGATGCTGAAGCAGAAGATAACTTGCTGCGCTTACTCTATGAAACAGCATCTAGGAGCTCAAAGCTGACACCATCGGTCATCTTTTAACACTTTCATTTTAAATGCTATTTCTGGCTAGTTGATGTTTAGTTGTAGTTGTGTCTGTGTATAATGGTTAGTTTCTATCTAAGCTAAAAAGATGTTTGGCATATTCTCAACTTTTTCTAGTTGTGGCTTTGTCCTATATCTTAATCATGACTCTTCCAGTAATTTGAAATTTCTGATGTGAAACAAAAAGACCAGGTTGAATAGTTTCTTTCTATCAAAATACGTGAGAGAAAAATTTCCCACACTCCAAAGTCATTTCAGATGTACACATCTGGATAAAAGCTTTTGTCCCATCCAGATGTGTACTTCCGGAGGTTTTATATAATTGTGGGGGATGGCCAAAATTGTTTCCAAATACATTTGCTCAAGGGCCACTTTAATTTCTCTCCTTCCTTTCATCTAAATATGACAATTTAGAACATCTATTGTTGCATATGAACATCACAGAAAGTGAATTAACTTGATTATTAGCCGCACCGTGAAATATGTCAAAAGTGAATAGCAGAAATACTTTCTTATGTTATTCAACAGTATATATATGCCTTCTTTATTAGAAGGATTGCATTAAAGGCTATTACTTGGATTGAGGAAAGAGAGGATTAAAAGAGGAAATAAATAAATAGAAATTTTAAAACTAAATCAAAAAGCCGATTCTCAAATCAGAGATCTGCAGTATCTCCTACAGGAAGTGCATCTTGGTCATAACATAAGTACTTGACAAACAATCTGTTTACAGAATCTTACCCAACAGATGACCCTGATTAAATAGCAGTGCTATCACTTACAATATTTTATTGTTTTGTTACTTGTAAACTGTAGCACTGTATGTGTTTTACCCTTTTTTTTTAAAAAAATTTGATGCTCTTAGAAGCTAAACTTCTCAAAGGCATAATGTTTATTGAGTTTTCTTTTACAAAATCTTTAAGCCCCAGTTTCTATACACTGGAACTCACCATGTTCATGCAATTTGCAGGGTCTTTTTCTGTCAGTTTTGCAGCAAGATTCAGAAATCCGTATAGCGGTGAGACATTAATATTAATTTTTGTATTTCATGTTTTAAGTAACTATGCTTGAACATTAGATTAAATAGCTTTAGAAGTCGATCAGTCACTATAAAACCCAAAACTCAATTTCAGTCCAAATAATTTAATCAAAAGAAGTCTGATGTGATTTTGTGTGACATGATTTCAGGGTTATCGAATGATAAGTGGATTGGTGTCTCGACCTTGGTGCTTGATGGAGATATGCTCAAGACAAGAGATTATAAATATTGTGACCGACCCAAGTACCGAAACCACAAAAATAGGTCTGTATTTTGATTTGCATTACTGTTAATGTGCATCATACAATTCATTCCATATGTTTAGCGACTGGATATTAGGTGTTTGATCCTACTTTATTTTCTCTAATACGCATTATTTTAAATATTTAACACAAATTGGAGCATTTCAGGAATGGAAGCTAGATATAACTGCTGCAAGCGGATCCACAAATCATTGACGCAGTCTAGTGGAGTTTCTGCTGATCCTGCTTTTGCGGTAATAGCTGCTAAGGTTAGATGCCAGACTTTCCCGTTATGTTTTGCATTAGTGTTTGTGGAGAGTGGATTCTCTCAATTTGTATAAAAAATTGAGGAAATAATGTTAAATCCTGGCCCTCCATTTTAATTAATGGCCCAGATTTAATCTTAAAAAATCAGGTTTTCCTATTAAAAAAATAAAATAAAAAGTCAACTTCCATGGCAGACATGAATGGAATCTCCGATTAGCTTTTCTTTTTCTTATGGGTCTTTGCAAACATTAGAGAAATTGATTACAATGGATTTAACAAACCATAACTTATAATTTTAATTCCATGGCATACATCTTTGAGAAGCTAATTCTAGATGTTGAACCCTAAAACTAAAAAATTGAAAATATCACTAAGAGGATTCAGGAAGAAGTCCAGATCCTCTCTTTAATGGTCCATAAATAATGCATTTCAAAACAAAATCAGCATTTTTTCAAGCAAAACAACACCCTTCTTCTCCTTCGACAACCTCTCCAGTCTCCAGTCACTCTTCTCCGTCAAAGCTTCAACAACCACAATAAAACAGTAACGGGTGGGCTTTAGTTTTGTGGTTGGCTGTTTTTTTTGTGGTTATGAAGGTTATGAGTGAGTAATTACTGTCAAAAAAAGAAAGAAGAGAGAAAGTAGAGCTGTAGCAAGGAAGAGAGAGTGAGCTGTAAGTGGTGCTGATTGGCGTGTTGCAGTGTGTGAGAGAGAGAGAGTAGAGCTGTAGAAAGGAAGAAGAGAGAAAGTTGTTTCATTTTAATTCTATCCATTGATTTCTTATTATATAAAATGGAGGGTCGGGATTTAAACACATTATTTCCTCAATTTTTCCCTCAAATTTAGAGAATCCACTCTCGTGTTTGTGCACCTTTTATATGCCAAACAAATCAATAAAACAATGGCAATGCCAAACTTTTCTGTTGTATCTTGTGTGCAGCTGCAAGAAGCTGTAGGAATGGGTCCGTATCTTCATAGAAAGCGGGTTGAAGCTCAACCTATTGTGATGACGGCCGATAGATTTTAGTTTTCGCAAGTTGATCTTGTAATATATTTGTTCTTTTTAATGCCATTTGCAGTGGTATGGACCAGAAACGTTACTACTATTTCCTTCATAGCCATAATTTTACAAGGATGAGAAAACGCAGGTCTAGACTGTAGCGTTTGGTTTTCTTGTCGTTTAATTATTATTTTTTTTGTTGATAATTGTTAGTTAATAGTCATATATATTATTTTGTTAGTAGGGGAGTTGTACATATAAGTACAACCTCCTTATCAGTTATCACAACTTCACTTTTTTTAACACAACTTGTGATTTTTGAACGCGACTTCACATTTTTTTTTAATAAACATAACGTCTATTTCATTTAAATGTACCACCACACCTTACGGTGTACTGTGTATTTCTAATTCCATAAATTAAATAATAAGTCCTGCTTATTTATTTAAGGCTTTAATACACTTTTGATTCCCCTATTTTTAAAAATCCAAACTTTTGATCTCCTATTTTAAAAGCTAACTTTTTGATCCCCCTATTTTAAAAAACCTGAACTTTTAATCCCCTATTTTAAAAGCCAACTGATCCTCTTATTTTGAAAGACCTGAACTTTTGATCCCCCTATTTTAGATTTTTCTGAATTTTAATCCTCGAATTCAACTTAGTCAAATTTTTGCTTATGTGTCAAGCTCATTAGTGATGTGGTAGTGTACATGTTGACAAAATGTTTTCATGTCTTTAATTTCTTTACATCAAATATTTTAAAAGTATTAAACAATAAAATAATTAATTAACAATAATTAAAAAAATAGTAAAATTAACCTGTATACATATATATAATTAAAAATCCTTACCAAAAAAAATATATAATTAAAAATCAGTAAATTATCCAAAAAAAAATTAATGATTGAGAACAAAATCAATGAACGATTGAGAGGAAAACTAAAGCCCACCCGTTACTGATTTGTGTTTCTGATTTCTTAGGGTTCCGTGATTTGGAAAGAACTGTTTGCTTTTTCTGACTTCTTTGAGTAATTTACTGATTTTTAGTTACATAATAATGTTAAGAAGTTTATTTTAGTTAGTGTTATATTGTAAAGAGGTTTATTTTATTGTTTTTTTAATTATCATTAATTATTTTATTGTTTTAATTATCATTATTTTAGTTAGTGTTATATTGTAAAGAGGTTTATTTTATTGATTTTTAAAAAAGATTAATGACATGGAAATGTTTTGTCAAGATGGAAATTGCCACGTCATTAATGAGCTCGACGCATCAACAAAAATTTGACCAAGTTGAGTTGGGGACTAAAATTCAGAAAAATCTAAAATATGGATCAAAAAATTGGCTTTTAAAATAGGGGATTAAAAGTTCAGCTTTTTCAAAATAGGGGATCAAAAAGTTGGTTTTTAAAATAGGAGGATCAAAAGTTCAGGTTTTTCAAAATACGGGGATCAAAAGTGTATTAAAGCCTTTATTTAATTTATCATTTTTATGTTTTACTAGTTTAAAAACACGTGCATTTGCATGTGCATTCGCACGGGTCATTGACTTTTATTCGATATTTAAGTTTTTCATTATATTATATACGGTAACAATTTAATTAGCATAAAATATTTAAAAATTTGGTATATTATATTATTAAAATATAAGTGAAACTATTTGTGACAAATATAAATGAAACTATTGTGCTATTTTTTTAAAACTTATTAAATGAATAAATTTTATTATGATTATCAATGACAAATTATCCAATTTTTAATATATTTGTCACAAATAATGGTCTCGTGTATATTTTTTAATAAAATATTAAAAATTTGATTAGAAATATTTAGAACGTAAATTTCATAGTAATTAAATTTATTTTATTATTATATTATTAAGAGGAGGAATCCGTTGATTCCAGTAGTAAGTTTTCATTGACTTACTATGCTTAATAACTCGATATCGGCATTATATTTCTTCAATCCAATCGTTGAATTCAAAGATTTCATTGAGTATATCAACTACACAATTTTTTATAAAAATTCAAACAATGTAGTTATGTATTCAGACTATTGAAATTTTAAAAGTTTGTCGTACGTTCAATTGAAGTTATCAGAAAAAGTATCAAATAGTTTTGAATTTTTATAAAAATTTGTAAAATTAATCTACTCAATGAGATTTTTGAATTCAACGGTTGGATTGAGAACCAAAGGACCAATAAACTTTCAGTAATAACACAAACTTTTATCCACTCATGCCAGTTATCACCAAAACCGAACCTTTAAGAAGTAATCCAAAAAACTCAAACTCACCGAGTCATAAGTTTTTATTTTAAAAAATCAACCTTAAAAAAATTAAACACTCTTTCTTTGGCCTTCTAGCCAAATCTACCACTTGATTTATTACTGCCACCCCCATCAACCAAAACCTCCCTTTCACAAAAAGTCAATTGATTACAAGAAACTAAAGAATCCATCCCCTTGCTAAGCCTGTTTGCAAAAAAATGTAGCCAAAATCTTATATAGATTTTCCAATAAGGAGATTGAGAAAAATTCTTCAATACAATTAGGATTAATCACCTTTGAAATTAAAGTAATGAAGTAGGAGAGTAAACCTCTTAGAAGTGTAGAATTGAAGAAGAATTGATCCATCATGACCTTAATTTTACCCTTGCAATCATCCCAAAAAGCACCTTCAAGAAGCACCCTTTGGTGAAGGGAGAGAGAAAGAGACAGAGAGAGTCTTTGGGAACCCTACATCATCAAGTTGAGGCCAAGTCCACTCCTCCACCACCGCAAAGTGCTTCACAAAATATTTCACCACCTCCTTTCATACCTCCACTCCACCGGTTTCTCCAACCTTCTTAATCTCCACAATAGTATTGTTTCTCTTCCTAGCTTTAACACATGCATGAAAATAACTACCAGTATTTATTTGCATCACCTTCTTTTAGCCATTTGGATCTAGATCTTTGATGGGCCAAACAATTTTTACTCTTCAACAAATGCCATCACCTATACCCCCTCCATCCTAATTAACTCCTTCACACTCACCATGGTCCCTCCTTTAATATTCAATAGCAAACTATCATTGATCCACCATGACAAAACCCGTACGTAGTTGCTTGCCACCTTAATAATATCGTTCTCTTGATCCATTTCTATTAATTTTTCAATCATAGTTAAACGATTCACATTCCTAGCAACCACCCCCCAATATTAAAAAGTTTCTCCGTCTCTTTTTTATATTCAACGTCTTCCGATAGGCAAACATTAATTCTCGAGAATGACATCCACCCTTCCTCATCTACTGTATACATAGAGAAATATTCCTCTTTTGTTGATGTTGCACACCCATCTTCCTCTCATCATTCCTTCTGTTTTTATTAATATAACAATAACCATTGACCTTCCCTCGCCCTTCGAGTAAATTCCAGGCATTATTTAACAGTCCCTAGACCATCTAGATTACTCATCCGCCTCCTCCCATACCTCCTGCCACCGCCGCTCTCGAGCACCTCCCCTCCCCCCACATCATTTTGATTCTTTCCCCCAATTTCTTCTTTGTGTATTTCTTGAAGTTGTGCCACATCTGACATCTAAATACCACATGTTTTTTTTAATGAGTCTTGGTCCAAACTCATCATCATTTAAATTTTTTGTAGTCCAAGAAGAACTTGCGTACTTTTTGAACCAAACAAACTTACTGCATTTCATTAATTATCAAAAGCTCAATACATGAAGGAATAATCTCAAATCTATGGAAACTAGTCCAGGAATTGGTCGCCCTAGCTAAAGTGTGAGCAACCGAATTCACTTGTCTCCTAATAAACTTAACTTCAAAGTTCACACATGATAACATAACAAGAATAATTTCATTAACGATTGAAAGAAACTCTGAATTGCCTCGCCGTTTGGTACGAATAGCATCAACCAACACTTGAGAGTCACTTTCAAACTGGACGCTTTCAAAACCTCTATTCTTAGCTTCATTCATAGCTTGCAATAGTGCCCATGCTTCACCCTCCTCTGTTGATAAAGTCATTTGTTGCCACTGCGTAATTCCAGCCATAAACGCACCAGAATTATTACGAAAACAAGCACCCATTGCGGTCCTACCTTCACCGACAAAAAATGCTGCATCTACATTGCACTTTAACCATCCTATACGAGGCTTTTCCCACCGAATGGTGCTGGCAAGCGGGACATCATGATCATCGTTACCTCGCAATTTATGGACGGCAATCCACTCGTTCCACTGCTCAAACGCAGTCCGGCCAACTTGGATTGGGCTTCTAACATTATCGTTCCAAATTTTATCATTCCGGTTATGCCATATACTCCATAACAACATAGCCACTCTACCTATAATAGCGTAATCCTCATTCCGACACAAGGCAAACATTCTATCTGCCGCACTACCTTGCTGACAAGCTGCGGAACCCAAGACAGCTGATAGTCCAGCTGCTTGCCAACTAGATTGAGCAGAAGCGCAGGTGAAAAAAGCGTGTACATCATCTTCTACCTCATCTTCACATAATGGACAATGAACATCACAATCAACATGACGTTCTAATAACCGACGCCTCGTTGGAATACATCCCCTACATAACCGCCAAAGAAGATGACGCGCTTTATGTGGAGCATGTGCTTTCCATATTTCTTTCCAATTGCCGTTCACATGGTATTTATCATTACGGAAAATACACTTCATAGCAAGCTTGTACCCGGATTTGACAGAGTAACACCCATTTCGTTCCTCCTCCCAAACCATTTTATCCACATAAACTGACCCAATGAGAGGTGTTGCAATAATCCTCTCTGCCACCTGGACTGGGAATAACATACGAATTTTAGTCACATTCCAAGCTTTATAATTATCTATCATTAGGTCCCTAACAAATAAGTTATACATTCCTTCAGGTTGAGGCGAAGGAATCCAGCGTTCTCCATTCCCACGTAACCAAGGATCCGACATGACGTGTATCTTGTCACCACCACCAATCCTCCACCGACACCCAAGTAAAAGAACCTGTCTAGCTTTCCAGATACTACGCCATGCAAAACTAGGATTATAGCCCAAGGACGCCTCCAACAAAGTAGATCGTGGAAAATACCTTGCTTTAATAAGCCTAGCCACCAATGTATCTGGATTTTGTAAAATTTTCCATGCTTGTTTTGCTACCATAGCCATATTAAAGGCTTCAAAATTCCGAAAACCCAAACCCCCTTTATCTTTGGGGCAAGCAAGTCTCTCCCATGCTAACCAATGAATACCTTTACTATTACCATTACCACCTCCCCACCAAAAGGCATTTATCATTTTTTCAATATCATCAATAAAAGAAGAAGGGAGGATAAACAAACTCATAACATAAGCTGGGATGGCTTGAAGCACTGACTTTATCATAATCTCTTTTCCAGCTTTCGATAAGGCTCGTCCTCGCCATGAATTTATCCTCTTCCAGATACGGTCTTTAATATAGGAAAAAATTGCCTTCTTACTTCTACCTACCATAGACGGTAGGCCGAGATAAATACCTGTTCCCAACACATGTCGCACACCAAGTATACCGGCTAAATCAGCTTGAGCCGCCCGTGACATATTGCGACTAATGAACACCTCAGACTTAGACAGGTTAATTTCCTGACCCGAGGCCTGTTCATAAGTTTGTAGAATACTTAAGAGTTGGGTCACCTCAGCAACATTAGCTCTGCAAAATAAAAAACAGTCATCTGCAAACAAGAGATGAGACACTTCCGGGGCGCCTCGACAAATTCGCACACCATGAATGTCTCCTTGTCTAACAGCTTGGTGTATTAGAGCGGTCAGTCCTTCCGCCACAAGAATAAATAAATAAGGGGACAGTGGGTCTCCCTGCCGTAAACCTCTTCCCGGAGTAATAGGACCAACCTTGTCAAAATTCATAAGCACTGAATAGTTAACATAACTCACACACATCATCATCCATTGTATCCACTTCTCTCCAAACCCCATTTTGACTAACATACCACGAAGGAAACCCCAATCCACCTTGTCATAAGCCTTACTAATATCAATTTTTAATGCTAACTCACCTCTATATCCTCTAGTCTTTCTCTTCATAGCATGTATAACTTCAATAGCAATAAGGGCATTATCAAGGATCGACCGACCTTCGACAAAAGCTGACTGCTCCTGGGAAACACATTTATCCAGACAAAGCTTCAACCTATTAGCAAGCACTTTAGAAACTATCTTGTAGAGGACATTACACAGAGAAATAGGTCTCAAATCTTTCATCGAAGTAGGATTATCACATTTAGGGATGAGACAAATATTAGTTTCATTAAGGCTAGAAGGAAAATACCCCCTATCTAACCAGGAAGATGCAGCTACAAAGATATCGTCTCCGCAATGTTCCCAGAACCTTTGGTAGAAAGCTGGGTTGAAACCATCAGGACCTAGGGATTTATCCGGATGCATCTGAAATAAAGCTTGTTGTAATTCAATTTTGGTCAGGGGTGCCATAAGTAAATGATTATCCTCCTCTGTCACCCTTTGCTGGATAAGATTAAGCACGGGTTCATGAATGCCGCTTATATTTCTGAAGAGAGCATTAAAATAGTTCTTAGCTACCCGGCACAAATCCTCTTGAGTATGGACTGCAGTACCTGCTTCATCCATGAGTTTGGTAATCTTTTTTTTCTTACTACGAACTGAAGCGGACATATGAAAAAATCGAGTATTCAAGTAACCTTCTTGAAGCCAATGCATCTTGGCTCGCTGCTTCCAGTACCCTTCCTCTTGAACCAGTAAAGTAGCATGCTTATCAGAACATTCCTGAAACCTCTTACTCTCTTCCTCCCCCTGATTATCCCTCAACGCCTCCATCTCCCGGACACATTCTGCTATCTCTTGTTTAAACTTCACTCTTTTCCTTTTGCCCCACCTTTGTAACTTGTTAGCACACCGAGCAACACGATCAACTATCGCAACATTGTCATTCACACCCCACCCATCAATCACCGTCTCTTCCAAATCCGGTTCCTTCAGCCATTTATTCTCAAACCGAAAGGCGCCATTGAAGCGGACTGTTATAGTAGGAGAGCATTGGAGTAAAATTGGACTATGATCTGAATGTGAAGCCAAGAGGTTAGATAGTCTTACGTCAGGAAAGAGATGCAGCCAACTCGTACTAGCCATAGCTCTATCCAACCGCTCTTCAATAACATGAGGTGTACCTCTACTTTTGATCCAAGTAAATGGGTGTCCTGCAAGAGGAATATCGATCAAATTACAGTCAGCGATAGCTTGTCTGAATCCCATACACAACCAATTGGGATGTGGGTGAATGCCCTTTTTATCCTCTTGTGAAAGTAGATCATTAAAATCACCAATTATACACCAGGGTACAGGGGACATATTAACTAACTCTCGCAAAAGATTCCATGCCTGTCTCCGTCTACTACGCTCCGGGTATCCATAATAACATGTTAATCTCCACTCCCCCTTCTGCTCATCCTCCACTAACATATTAATAAAGTTTCTCGAATAATTTAAAACGCTACATTTATTATTATCCTTCCAGAACACCGCCAGACCTCCACTCTGCCCCTCCACATCAATAGCCAGACAAGAATCGTAACCCAATGTAACCCGAATAGGTTCAAGGTGTCTAGCATGAGATAATGTTTCAGACAAGAATAAAATATCCGGCTTATGTTCTCGGGCAAGCTTCCGCAAATTAGGAATTGCGCTCGGGCCGCCCAAGCCCCGACAATTCCAACTAAGAATATTCATGAGTCCCGGCAGTCCTGGGAACTGCCAGGACCTGCCGATAAAAAATGCTGGTTAAGTTGCTCATCTGTTGCTGCAGGAGTTATAACTTCAGCACGTCTGCGCTTTTTCTCCATATGATTTTCCATCTGCTCAGGGTGAACCACATCAGTTAACAATGGGGTAATCTGCCTACTTTCTCTCAGATTGGACCTAGCAGAGAGGGCTAAAAGCGGTGTATCAACATTCCTAATAACGCCTGGTACAGTGGGAACAACTGAATTTCGTCTATTAGTTACTATTGACGGGGTAGTTATTATGTCATTGTTGTCGTGAAGCACCACAGAGTTAACCCCTGGTTCACTTTCCCTATCTGTAGCATGTGCACTTGGACGTTCTGAATGAGAATGGGAAGAATGCGAAGAATTCGGTGCACTTCCCCTTGACTGGCTTCCAGTAAACGTATCAGCCCTACCGCTCCCTTCCTCATGCAACCATCGCGAGTCCATACAACCACCAGGACGGCGAACATCTGCTCTAATTTCGCTAGACCAACTTCGCCTCCCATCATCCCTCTCCATGGCATACCTAACATCACACTTATCTTCTGAGTGGCCAAGGATGCCACACACAAAGCAAAAGAGTCCGAGTTTTTCATATTTGAACTTGACAACACCCCCCTCACCACCATTCACAGCAATCCTCTTCTCGATTTTTAATGGTTTTCTAACATCTACCCGAACTTTCACCCTCAAATACTGTCTCCAGAAGCTCGTGTTATTATTTTTATCATACTCCAAAAATTCTCCAATATAGTTTGCCAACCCTTTCCCTACCTTCTCAATCATCATTCCTACCGGAACATTATGAATTTGCACCCAAAAGTTGACATGAAATAACGGAATATCATATAGTGAAACTCCCACCTTTAACCTTTCAACAATCAGTGTAAAGTTGTCAAAAGTCCAAGGCCCACCCTTGATTACCGCTTCAATATCCAATGGATGAAAGAATTTGAACAAGTACAAACCATGTGAAGATTGCTTTACTGACATACTCTTCACCGGCCTCCATACCTCAGCCAATCGCACCTTCATGACGTTGAACTTAATAGGGCGGTCATGGACAAACCGACCTACCAAGCATAAGCTAACATCATCTTGTTCAGTATCATTCTCCTCCAGCTCGAAATTCAAAACCTCCTCCTCGCCTAGATTAAGGTTCTCTAGATTAGCTTCCATGGTGAAAACAAAACGCAGCAACCTGACAAAACCAAAGCAGAGCAACAACCCAGAGCGAAAACGCAACGCAGCCGGGAAAACAGAGCAAAGTAGACGGAAACAAAAAACGCACAACTCTCACGATAACGGAGAGAGAAACTAACAACTCTCACAAAGGAGACAGTCCCAAATCCCTAGCAAGACCCCGTGGCTATCTTGCTATAATTTCCAATAACCCTGGCAAAACCCCTTGAATGTTTTTGCCTATGTTGCAATATGAATGAAAGACAGAGGAACGGCAATACCACAAAAGAAAATCAGAGGGTGGGTAACCCTTATCAATACTTTAAATCGAAACAGAAGAAGAATTTGAAAGAGAAGTCGAAACAGAAGTACTGCATCGTTATCCCAAGAGAAGCTTTTGCGGCGAAGAGAATAGAGCAAACCCTATCGGCGGCGGCCTGAGTAGGATAATCGAAACCCTGAACCCTATCGGCGGCGGCCGGAAGAGAATCAAAAAATTAGCTACTTATTCCTTGATTTCTGTCCATCTGGCGAGAAGAATGACGAGAGATTGACGATGAGGAAAGAAGGGAAAGGGGATCGCCGCAAGCCCTAGCAGAGAAGAGAAAGGGGATCGCCGCTAAAGGTGAATAAGACCCTATGTTTAATTAAGAACTTGTGTACTTTAAAAACATAATTAAATGGGATAAAAAATTAACTTCGTGTACTTTTATAAAGATAAAAGATTTATGTAAAAAAAACAAATAATTACTAATAAATAAAATAAAAAATCAACCCATGCACATTTATAAAGATAAATGATTAATTTGAAGAAAAAAAAAAGAAAAAAGAAAAAGAATGAATTTATTATTGATAAATACCATAAAAGACTTGTAAATTGTAATGTAATTTTAGTATGCTAGAATTTTCAAATTTCACCTCGATAAGTGGCTATTAAATATTTGAGGCTGGATGCTCGTGGTTAGAGTGTGGCGCTTTTCCCCCAAGCCTTAACTCAACAAATATCGCTCTTATTCCAAAAGGTGAGTCGCAAGCATCCATGAAGGATTGGAGGCCAATTTCTTTGTGCAATGTTCATTATAAAATTGTTGCGAAGGTTCTTGCAAATAGGCTGAAATCAATTCTTGAAAAGTGTATATCTGAAAATCAATCAGCTTTTGTCCCAGGAAGATCAATTCTTGATAATGCAATGGCTACCATTGAAATCATTCACTATATGAAGTCTAAAACAAAAGGTAAGAAGGGTGAGGTAGCGCTTAAGCTGGACATTAGCAAGTTTTATGACCGTATCGATTGGGAATACTTAAAAGATATCATGACAAAGATGGGTTTCTCTCAATAGTGGATTTGGTGGATTATGTTATGTGTTGAAATAGTGGACTACTCAATCATTGTCAACGGTAACTTGGTGGGACCTGTTGTTCCTGGTAGAGGCTTACGACAAGGCGACCCTTTATCGCAGTATCTCTTTATAATATGTGCAGAAGGACTTTCAGCTCTAATTCGCCAAGCTGAGAACAGAGGGGATTTACATGGTATCAAGGTATGCAGGCGAGCACCTATTATCTCTCATGTCCTTTTCGCAAATGATTGCTTCCTATTCTTTAAAGCAACGGTTAATGAGGCTATTGTGTTAAAGAACATTCTATCAGTTTATGAAGCGGCATCCGGTCAAGCTATCAATCTCCAAAAGTCTGAGTTCTATTGTAGTAGAAATGTACACGCTGATTTGCGTGAAGATATTGCTCACCAGCTTGGTGTGACTCAAGTCCTAGGCACCGGAAAGTATTTTGGCCTTCCATCCATGATTGGTAGAAGCAAAAAGTCAACTTTTAAATTTATAAAGGACAGAATTTGGAAGAAAATCAACTCTTGGGGTAGTAGACATCTCTCTCAAGCAGACACAGAAGTCATGATTAAATCAATCATGCAATCCATTCCAACGTATGTGATGAGCATTTTTCTACTCCCTAAAACCTTACTGGATGACATAGAAAAGATGCTTAATTCCTTTTGGTGGGGTCATAGTGGTAACAACGGTCGCGGATTACACTGGCTCTCTTGGGAACGACTCTCGGTGAGCAAAGATTATGGTGGTATGGGCTTCAAAAATCATCAAGAATTCAATATGGTCATGCTAGGCAAACAAGCTTGGAATTTAATTACAAGACCAAGCAACTTAGTCACAAAATTACTCAAAGCTAAATATTTTCCAAATTGTGATTTTTTCGAGTCGAGCATCGGGCATAATCCAAGCTATGTCTGGAGGAGTATATGGAGTTCTAAGTCACTAGTCCAAGGGGGGTGCCGGTGGACTATTGGTATCGGCAAGCATATAAATATATGGGAGCAACATTGGCTCAAGGAAGGCATGCCACTTACTACACCTTTTGACATGCAACTGTTTGGTGATATTACAAAAGTAAAGGACCTCATGTTGATCAACTCAAAAACATGAGATTTTGACAAGATCCGTGGTATTTTTGACAACATTACTATGAGACGGATTATGCAGACTCCTCTTTATGCTTCTGTTCGTGATGACAAGCTAGTATGGAAGTTGGAACAAGACGATGTTTATTTTGTCTGCAGTGCTTACAAACAATGTGTTAATGATGCAAGTTAATTATCAAGACAGACACGGTGTTCCAGGTCAATGGAATAATATCTGGCGTACCAAAATTCCTCCAAAAGTGAAGAACCTTATTTGGCGCATTGGTCGGGATGTATTACCAACACGCAAGAAGCTTAATAGCTGTGGAGTACAATGTCCAATGCATTGGGATGTCTGTAACGATGGAGACGAAGATAGTATGCATGTGCTGTTTTCATGTACAAGAAGTATTCAGTGCTGGTAGCGAGCAGGTTTATGGGCTCATATCGGTACAGGTCTGGTCGCTAATAACAATATCGCAGAAAATTTGTTCTCAATTTTGCACCGGTTGAATAAAGACCAGCAAGATTTTTTTTGTGTACTGGTGTGGATCATATGGAAGCGCAGGAACAACAAAGTGTGGGAAAATGTCACTGATTCTGACCAAACTGTGGTTGAACGTGCTAAACATTTAATCACGTCCTGGCGAAATGCACAACAGATCCGTCAATCAGCCAATATAACTCAGCCGAGTCCTCAACAAACGGTCTGGACCAAGCCAAGACATGAAAGATACAAGTGTAATGTAGATGCTTCCTTTTCGCTAGATCGCAACAAGGTGGGACTTGATATGTGTTTAATGGATGATCATGGTAGGTTTGTGGCTGCGAGAACAAAGTGGATAGAACCTATAGTCGACGTGGAGATTGGTGAAGCCATAGGCTTGCTGCATGCTCTCAAATGGGTAGAAGAAATGCAGTTATATGACACTGACTTTGAAATGGATTGCAAAAAGATAGTCGACAGTCTTTACAGTAAAAGAACCTAACTCTCTGATCTTGGTGCTATTTTAAATGATTGTAGAAATATTCTAGCTTCTAATCTAGTGAACTCTGATGTTAAGTTCATTAGGAGACAAGCAAATGAAGTTGCTCATAGGTTTGCCGGGGCGGCTACAACTCTAGCTAGTTTCCATAATTTTATCACTATATCATCTTGTATTTACAACATTATTATTAATGAAATGAGATAAGCATTTTTCCGTAAAAAAAGAAGAAGTGGGATGACTGAATTCGAACTCAAATCTATCTACATATATAATACAATGTGCATGCCAACGGGGTAAGAACTTTTGGTATGAAATTCTAACATAATTTAATTTGGCTTAAATGCACTTTTGGTCCCCCTATTTTCAAAAAAATGAAGTTTTGGTCCCCCAATTTTAAAAACCAGTTTTTTAGTCCCCCTATTTTCATTTTTTTTTTTAGTTTTGATCCCCCATCCTATTTTGGGGTTAATTTTGTTGATGTGACCTTGTAACTAATGATGTGACAACATTCATGTGGACAAATTTAATATCCATGTCATTATTATATATTTTTAAATTCAATAAAACTTTATTTATAAAATATTTTAATTATTAGAATTATATATTCAACTGAAATAATAATTGTTAAATCTTATAAAATATGAAACCCTAATTATCACACCTTCAACTACTAGAATTGTATTCACCGTCAGAGAAAATCCTTCCTTATGGATTTTACCAATCCTATGGTTTTCGTTCAAACTCAACTATTTCTGGATTTTTAAAAACGAAAAGAAATCAGAGATGATTTTGAGTTTCAATAGAAATTACTCATACTCTTTAAACTATCTATGACTTTGGATGAGTTTGAATGAAAACCCATAAATTGTTTTAAGTTTGAAGTTGAATTCTAGATTGGTTTTATATAAAGTTGGATGATGATGATAGTTTAAGGTTCTTGAAACACAAAACTTGCTTTCAATATGCAATTGTTTGATTTGAATCAAAGAGGACCATGTCCATGTTGTGATTATTTGTTTTTTCTTAGGTTTAATAAATTAGAGGTTGTGAATTTTGAGATTTTTTATTTTAATGAGTTTACGATGATGATATGATGATGAAAGTGGATGATGATAATGAGAGCTATGGATTGTTTGGTGTGATTTTTGATGTTTTTGAATTATTTTTTGATTGATTTCTTTTTAAAAAAAATACTATAATTTTAATAATTAAAATATTTTATAAAATAAGTTTTATTGAATTAAAAACAAATAATGACATGAATATTAAATTTGTCTACGTAGAAGCTGATATGCATTAGTGGCAATGCCACATCAACAAAATTAGCCTTAAAATGAAATGGGGATCAAAACTAAAAAAAAAATAAAAATTTGGAGACTAAAAAGTTGATTTTTAAAATAGGGGACCAAAACTTCATTTTTTTTAAAAATAGGGGATCAAAAGTGCATTTAAACCATTTAATTTTTAAGGGTCTTGTTAACATGTGCATATAGGGCACATGATAAGGTATCTTAATATAGAAATTTAACATTTAATGATACAAGACATTTAATGCTTAAAAAGTTAAAATGCACAAATTCTAAGGCATAATTTCTATTTTTACTACTTTAACATATACATATATGCACACGTTAACATTCTTCAATTTTTAAAAGGAGAAAAATGTGGGCGGAAGTTGAAACATTTGAGTCAGCCAGTACCTACCGTGGTTAGAATTAGAATCAGAATTTGACCTAATGAATTATCGTTTGAGTTGACGACGGTGACATCAATCAATCAATCATGGGAAGAATATTTGCGGTGGAGCTGGATGGAAGATTTTACAGTTGCAAGTCCTGCAAAACTCATCTCGCCCTTTCCAATGATCTCATCTCTCGGGTATCACTATCAGTAACTTTTCATGTTATCTTATCACCATCTCCTTCATTCATAATGTCAACAATAATTTGTACTATACACGCATTCACCCTCTCAATTTCTAGTAACCCTAATAGATTCAATTTCTAGTCCGGATTCTTCCTGCTAATATCAGATTCAAGGTTTATTCATTTTCACATTAAAAAATGGGACAATGATTTTCAACAACAAATGGGATGTTTATCATATTTCAAATATTTTATATGGGCACAAACCTAAATATTTTATTTTTATTTTTATTTTTTTTAATTAGTTTGAATTTTGTGTGTGGCTAAATCTTGTGCCCAGATCCTTGTGCCTATGTAAAAGTACCTCTTGTGTAGTCGATAATTATGCGCGAAAACCCAGAAATGCCCGCATATCGTTTAAAATATTAATGGTAATCTTGCTTCTTCTTTTTTTTTTTTTTCCAGACATTTCAGTTTGTGTTTGATTATTGTGGGCATGACTTGCATGCACAGAACAGAACGGCCACGACTTTAATATGCCCCAGCCAGTCAGCCACGCTCTGGTGCGCAATTGTGCCGCTCACCACCGCTCACCGCTATTGACTACCTAGGGTGTCGCAACTCATTAACCATTCAATGAGCACAATTAACTATGATTTCAAATGACATTTATGCTGTTGAGCGAGGATTACCAACTTTGTAGTTGGAATGTAGTAACTCACTGCTACACATGTTTTTACAGTGGAAGGATACCTAATAAGTAATAACTACTAATTTGGAACAAATCCTATAAGCAAATACCGTTGATTTGGCCGATGAATCACTGATACCCTTCACTTTTGTGGTTCAATCATGTTTGTGTTTTGTTTTAACACCAAAAAGAATGTCTGAAAACACGTATTATTCTATCGAAATAGTTGAGCTTTTAATATAAAGGAAATAACATAGCACCAAATACTGTTGTTTTGAGCTTGTAAGAAACCTCACCGTAGTCCATACTGGTCAAAAATATGAAAAGACCAAAAATATGTTGTTCTGTGCCAACTTCTGTTTGGTTCTCCGAATTATTAACAGCTACCAACAAGGTCTTAATTTTAGAAAGACCCACTCACCCACTGAAAAAACCTGCATCCTTTTCTTATTGACATACTTCTTAATTTGCTTTTGAGCCTTAGCCAGATTGTACTTGATTGCTTAATAGCCAGATTGTTAAACTACTTCTGATACTAATCTTTGATTACTTTTCTTCCCAGGGATTTTATTGTCATAGGGGAAAAGCATACCTCTTCAATAATGTGTAAGTATTTTTCAGTTCTTGATTGTTGAAAATTGCAGTCTTTCAAGCATAATCATGTTCAGTATAAGTCAAATCTCTATATAAAAATTGGCTTATGTTTCTGCATTGATGTGGAAAATGTATTAGTGTTTCTAAATTCCAATAGCAAACTAATACTAAGGCATTTAAACTTGTTGAACTACATATAAGGATTAAATGCTAACTTATATGGTGACTGTAACTTGGTAGCTTTTCAAATATCATGGTTTGAGGTTGAAAATCCTTTCTTATGCGTTGATTGGATAAGTATGTATATGTGTACATACCCTGGACATGCTTCAACATCTATGACATATTAGAATTGTTGATTGGCATTATAAATGCAAGTAATAATGAAGAACTATTAAGGACCTATCATCCAGGAGCTGCAAAACAAGGGGCATCATCATGCATTTTTTGTTCCTTAATAGTCTATTGCTGATTTCATAAATACACAGAAGTCATGCATTAAGAATAGGGAACATTCCAAAAGGAAATGAAAGCTGCTTTGAAATGATCATTCCTAATGACCTAGGAATATCAAAGAAAAAAAGAACCTTATCATGAACTAGTTAGTAGAACTTCATATATAACCCTTTTCTCTAGAGTCATGGTTTGATAGTATGTTCCCTAATCCATTTCTTGTTTGTACATTGTTATCAGTAAAAATCAGAATTAGATCTATGATTTGTTATTAATTGAAGGCGAAGCTATTTTAGGGAATTGCTTGGTTCCTTCTATTCTTTTGATGGAGATATCACTAGATCTAAATATTCCGATTCTCATGTGTATGTTTGTCTTTTTGGTCCATGACCCAGCGTGAACTTCACTTGTGGAGAAGTGGTGGAAAGAATGATGCTTTCAGGGATGCATACTGTCGCAGATATATTTTGTTGTTGTTGCGGTCAAATAATTGGCTGGAAATATGTAATCCTCTCATTGTCCTATCTTATTTTTACAAATCTATATCTTGAAACTAGTGTTGTAGGTGAAATTCTGTGAATGTCTATTCTGCACAAATGGCTTTAATTTTTCATGTATATAGATACTTGTTCTTTTGATCCCTTTAAAATTGCATCCCGCTTCTAGGAATCTGCGCATGAGAAGAGCCAAAAGTTCAAAGAGGGGAAGTTTGTTCTTGAAAGGTATTATGCTATTTTGTTGTCACAATCTGAGCTGAGCTGTTTTCCTATCCTTAAAGTGTGTTTGTACTAATTGTGCATATCCATCCATGTCCATTTAACAGAGGAAGGATAGTTGATGAAATTGATTTCTCCGCTGAATTCTGTGCTGAAGGCTGTGTCAGCATGAGTGATACTGATGACGATGATGATGATGATGATGATTGAGCATGTTAATATCTTTTGTACTTGTTGGATCAGGTCATAGAACGCCGTGTTACGTGAAAAATATGGTAGAACCTTGAAAATGTTCAAAATCAAAACCAATTTTTTTTTTTTTTTTTGCTATTTAATTTTAGTATTAGAAGATAAGAAAAAAGTAAAAATTTCAATGATGTGTGTAACAGAAGGAGATGGAACCGTTGTTTTGGACTCCCTTAGCTCTTTTCACACAGGGACAGAACAGTTAACATGGAAATATTTATGATATTTATTTTCTTCTTTATAGTATGCAATTTTAATTTAGGCTTAAATATGAAAATAGTCCTTTGTCCCGTCCATTGTAGCACGTGTGTCGCCCAGGGCAGTAAGGGGCATGATGACTTGACGTCATCCTCACCTTCCTCCGGCTTATCACCGGAAGTTTGTTTAGGGTTCCAAACTAAACGTTGACAACTAAACATAAGGGTTGCGCTCGTTGCGGGACTTAACCCAACACCTCATGGCACGAGCTGATGACAGCCATGCACCACCTGTGTTCGCGTTCCCGAAGGCACTCCTCCCTTTCAAGAGGATTCGCAGCATATCAAGCCCTGGTAAGGTTCTTCGCTTTGCATCAAATTCTACAATTACGCTTTGTTTTGATTTCGGTCCCCATAAAAAAAAAAGTTTGATTTTAGTCCCTGCAAATTCTCAAAAATTTTAAAAAGGTCCTTGAGGTGGATTTTTTGCTGTCATGTCAAATTGTTGATGAGTTGGCAGATGCTGATTATAATTATTTGATGATGTAGATATTTACATGTAATTTTCATTTAACTTTTAAATTAAAAATTACATTTTTCATTTTTCAGAAAAACAAAATAAATTAGAAAATAGAAAAATAGTTTATTTAAAATAGAAATGGGTTAATTGAAAAGGCTTAAATATGAATGAAAAAAAATTAGAATTTAAAAGGAAAAGGAAGAAGATGGAAATCCTAGGGTTCCTCCATTGAAAGGGACAAAATCAAAATTAGGATTTGTGGAATGCAAGCTGCAATAGCCATTCATCTCAGTCTAATTAACACCAACTCAATTTTCTCTCTTTCATAGCTTAATACATTTTTCACAAAAACTATAATCATTTTGTTTGGCAATGGTGGTGACAACTTTGAGAGAAAAGAAGACTTACAAAAACATGACCTCAAATACAAAGAAGAATGATTCCGTTGGGTTTGACTGATTTTTGGCTTTGATTTGTTGATTTTTGCTTAAATATGTAGGGAGAGCAATGTTAGTGTTTTTGAGGAACAAGATGAACAAACATATGAGTTTTTAGGGGATTTCCAATTTTAGGGATTTGTTTAGTTTTTTTAGAGCAATCTTTGGATTAATGTTTTGAGAGCAATGTTAGTGTTTGTGAGGTTTATGCAAAAAAAAAAATGTTAGTGTTTGTGAGGAACAAGATGAGCAATCTTTGGATTAATCTACCCTTCAATTTTTAACTGATTTTCTGTTTTTTTTTTATAATTTAAAACATTTATTAAAAACAAAAATGTATTATAGTTAAAGCCACGTCAGCAAACAAGCATAGTCAGCATCCGTCAAATCATCATAAATTGGACATGTCAGCAAATATTTCTGTTTAGGGACTGTTTTAAAAGTTTTGAGATTTTGCAGGGACTAAAATCAAACTTTTTGTTTTACAAGAACCAAAATCAAAACAAGTCATAATTGCATGGAGTCTTTTTATATTTAAGCCTTTAATTTAATTTATTTTATGTCCCATGGCTTACCTTTTGTTGTTTGAATGATTTTAACTTCTAAAAGTTTGAATAAAAAAAGAGTGATCGTTTAATTTAAACATTTTTTCATTAATTTTTAACATTTAATCATAATATTAAAAAAAAAATCAATCATAATATAATATTTTGATAGTGTACTTGGGAAATTAAGGTAGGTTCAATACTTTAATAAAAAAAAAGTAGGATCAATACGTAAGCATTGATTTTCATGTTTTCATTCTTTGTTGTACTCCTCCTTTGTTTTTAAGTGTCCATTCAGAATAGTAACACAAAATTAAGAAAGTGTATTTTTGCATATTATCTTCCTATTATAACCTAATTTTAATTCACCAATAAATTCCTATTTTTTTACACATACTTTCTTTTTCCAATAAATTTAATATATTATGTAAAAAAAATTATGTTATGTATCAAAAAAAAATTTAAAAATTAAATTTTCAAATATATAGTATTAATTAGTTTTATCGAGATGGAGATTTCTTCGTTAGTTAGATGTGATCTGTAGCCCATTTTTTTGAAAGACCTTTTAAATGTAGCATTTAGAGTTTGTAATGAAGCAAATTTAAAATAATATTTGTGACAATCTTAAGTCAATATTAGTAATGAGAATAGGTATTTAAGTAGAGTTTTTAGAGTGTTTGTAATGAAGCAAATTTAAAATAACATTTGTGACAATCTCAAGTCAATATTAGGAATGAGAAGACGTAATTATTTAATTTTGCTTATTTTTTTGTAAGCAGAAATTTAGTTTTTAATTATCCTCTTTTTTACTGGAATTTATCATTTGTTGGATCTATAGGTTTTAAACTTTTAATATTTTGAATTGAGGGACTTCATTTGCAAGAATAAGTAGAGTTTTTTTTGTATTGAAAATTTTCTTGCAAGAAATCAACTAATAGACTATTTTTGCTGCAATATATATGTTATGCATGAAGTGGAAGAAATAGTCACAAGAAAGAGGGGGTTTGAATTGTGACCCTTTTAAAATTAATCCTGCAATCTACTAAATTGATCTCAAGTATATACTTGGATAAATGTTAGTGAATTAAAAATCAGATTGTTCTAAGAACAATCTCAGCTGCGTGAGAATTTCAAAGTAACTGTAAATGAAGTGTTTCGTGTGATGCGTGTTTACAGAAAATAAAGAGTTAAAGGTTAGAGAGATTCACACACAAAGATTATACTGGTTCACCCAAATCTTGGGCTAGTCCAACCCCCACGCCTGTGAGTTTTCACTATGATCTTGAGATACTACCGATCTCAAATACAAATCTTCTTTGATCTAAACCAAGATCAAAAACCTCTAAGCCCTACAAGCTTGATCTACCTCAGCCTTACAGAGATGTCACTCAATCAATAGTTACGTATTGACTTGAGCCATTTTCTTTTACAAAGGAAGTTGTTCTGGATCTAAGCTTATACACAAACTCAAAACTAGTTTGAGAAGCTTATACAAAATACACTCAGTAATATTGTGATCCAATAGGTTGTTAGAGAGCTGGAGTGTGAGTGGTAAAATTGAGAGACAAAGATACAACCACTCAAAAGTGGGTTATGTTGAAAAGTGGTCTCTTGAGAAATTTGCTTGTAGAAACTCAAATGTTGTTTGAGAAGCAAATAGAAACACTCAGCAAACTCAGAAATATGATGTCAATGAAGAGCCTGAGTTTGAGTGATGAAAGAAGAGCTTTATAACTTGTAGACAAAAACAAGTATTTGATGATTTTTAGCTTGAACTCTTGCTCTTTCTCTTGGATTTGCTTGCCTTTTATAGATGCAACCTTATGTGTGAGTCTTGGCCTTCAAGTATATCAGTTAGAGAGCAAATTATAGCTGTTACTCAGTGCCAAAGATGCTTTAGACAGCTGCTGCAAAATTGCCAGATTCTCTGCTCATTCTTGAAACAGTCTTGAACTGAATTTTGCTTTGATCCACAAGAGCCAAAGAAGTGTGAGCTGTTGGCAAGTACAAATGAGTTGTTTCCTGCTTCCTTCCAATGTCAGAGGTCAGAATATAGCCGTTTGAAGCCTCAGAAAAAGAATCATGACAGTTGGAGGTGGTTTTGCAAAACTGTGTGCAGGAACATTCTTGAATCATTCTTGAACCATTCTTTCAGCATATCAGTAAGTGTGGTGAAGCTTCATCCTTCCTTCCTTGTGATATGCAGCTGTTCAGTAGGCTTAAGGACACTTCAGAAATAGGTTTAGCTTGAGAATAAACAAGCTGGAAAAGTATCAAAGCATGTAGGACAAAAGAGTACTTGTTATGACACATGCATTAAAGAATGTTCCTTGTGTGTAATTGGCTCAAGTGCATCATAACTCATAGATCAAAATTTGTTGTTGCATTTTGATTGGCCTATGATCATATATTTCCATTGGATGATCAATACCATAAAAGATCATGAAAGATCAAACTCATAATTCATTGCATGAATTATGACTAGGAAAGGTATATGCTCAAATTCCATCAATATTGTTGATCCCAAAAGAGATTATCTTCTGTAGAGATTTGATCCATATTTCCTTTGTAAAGTGCTTATTTGTTTTGTCCAAAGTTGACTTATAAAATCAGAAAGCACTTAATCCAAAACGTGCAGTCTGTCTGTTAAGAATGTTCTCAGATCATTCTTGAAACAGTATCTTAAGATTTTCTTAAAGAGGGATCTTCATGTTGCTGCAAAACTTTCCACAATTCCTCTTGATGTTTTGCACACATTGTTGCTTGTTCATTGAGTACTTTGAGATGCTTTTAGTGGAGGCGTGGGAGTACTCATCATGAGGATTATCATTTTCTAGCTTAGACAATGATTGAAACTTTTATGCCTTGTGGTGCATAAGCTCCTTTGTAAATTCATGGAAAATCATTCTTAGATCATTCTTGTCTTGAGAAGCTAAGATGAAACTTTGAGTAGGTTTTGAAGATCTTCAACATATGCATCATTTCCATTGATATTAATTGTAGTAGTAAATCCTCAAAGCATGTAACAAAACTCAATGTGAGCTTTGACATGATAACATCAAATATGTTCTTATGTAGCTCATGATGCAATGTATTTCCATCAACTATGATCTTCATATTCTTCCTTGAATCTTTAATACTCATTGTGAACCTTGTGGTGATGAGGAAGACTATTAACCATGAAACTTGCTTTCTTGTTTGAATCTTCAAATGAAACCTCTTATGATTCAAACAACATCCTTTAAAAATCTTCATGAAGCTTGTGATGCTTTTGTTATGATCATCTGATGCTACTCCGATTCTTTCATTGTTTGAGTATATAAAATGCACTTGTTGATGTGAGTGGCTTCTAGCTTGTCCACTTTTGTCATTACCTATCTTTCAACAAAAACTCAAGTGCAAACATCAGTAGATCACCATTCATAAAACTTAACATTTATTCCATAAGGTTTGTTGTCATTAAAACACTAAAATGGATTTTGCCTCAACAATGTAGAGATTATAGGAATTCTTGTGACGAGAAGTGTGTAGGTGCAAGCATTTGTTAGGGGTGAGGCCTTTGCAAGGCATGCAGAGAATGAGGGCGTAGGCGGTGCGGAAGAGTTTGGATTCAGGGCGAAAATGACGGAGTTATAGAGCTGAAGATTATGAAGAAAGTTGAAGACTTTGCTTGCAATTGTCGAAAAGCTGGATGGATTGGTTGACCGTAGGACTCAAATAAGGAAAAGACGAAAGAGGGCGAGGAGAGGTGGCGGTGAGTTATTTGGTGGATAATGATGAACTGCATGGTTTGGTAGTTTTTGGTGGGGATGATTTTTATTGACTGCATTTATTTAAACCGTCCGATCGTGATCGAACGGTTATAAAGTGACTGCACCAAAATTTCAACTGTACCTAATCCATTTCCCAATTTCTTCGAATTTGTCAGAGGTTGGGTGGTGAGAGCAAGATTAATTGAAGAAGCGGAGGGATTCAGTGGTGGAGGAGCAGGCGTAGAGGACTTCAGGACACTGAAGATGAGATGAGAGGAGCTAGTCCACAATATGACAATAATAATACAATAACCATCGAAACACGGTAGGCAACATGACAAAATTGCTCTTTGACGAAACAAACTTATACAATAGTAAGACCCACAATGGATCATCTTATACAATCTCAAACAAGTTTACATATACCATAAATCTCTAAATCAAGAGACAAATCTTCACTATTTTCCTTAAAAAAAGTTCTAGGCATCCGCTCATTAGTGATTCTCTTACTGATTATTTAAAAAATAAACAAATGATCGAGATAAATGATAAAAACATGATATATGAAGTCTACTTTAAAAAATACCTATTAACCAATCTTAGACATGTACTTGTCATAAATTTAAAGCAACTTTTATACATCCTGCTCTCCCAACATACAAAATATGATTGAGGTTGCCTGGGAACTACCAAACAAGAACCATCCAAATTGATCACTTATACATATGAGTCAGCATCGTGAAATTTCTCCTCGACCGTCAATAGGTTTAGCAACACAACCCAAATAACCCTCAATTACAGGTATCTGCATCCAAATTCCTAGTTTTTCTACCACTAACGCAGGCCCAGTCATCCATTTTGGATACTTCTATGCTTTCTAAGAATGGTGAATATCTTTCAATGATGTAATGAACCTGCATAAAACACAATGGCTATGAACCCAGGTGTACCATAGAATTGAAAAACAGTTAGACTAAACAGAATATCCTAGGTGACAATTAACAGAAGGCTGCCTATTGAAAAAGAAAATCAATAATAAGCATTAACTAAATTACCTGTTCAGATAATATACCAGAGAGACCAATAACTGCTCCAGGCTTTGCACAAGAGATAATTTGATCAGCATTATCTAACAAAGGATTTAAGAGTAGATTTGCAATGACCACATCATACTTATCCTTGTCAGTAAAAGTTTGTATGTCAAGAGTGTTTTCTCCCTCTACAACTCCAGATGTCTGGTCACCCTCAGACGATAAAGTATTTTCGCTAGCAATTAGCTGCAGTTGCATTCTGTCTGGTCCAATGTTGTTCAAGGCAGCATTTTGATATGCTGATGCAATTGCTTGTGCATCTACATCAATCCCAACTGCAAAGGCAGCACCGAACTAATAATACAACAGGATGTCAAAATCGGAATGGAATATCCAACTATATATATATATATATATATATATATATATATATATATATATATATATATATATATATATAAACATTATTGAAAAGCTGTAAAAGTAATGAATACTTTTTGAGTACGTATCGAGAAGTATTAGGGGCTTTTTGCAGAGAAGCAAAAAGGTTATGGCCAACACAAGTAGAAACACCAGAGTCCAGGACTGCATTTTCTACCTTTCTGATATTGAACATAATTAAACTGGCTTAATTACGGTTATAGTCAGTCCCTCTATTCTAACCAGCTCAAAAATTGGTCTCCCTATTTTAAAATTGCCCAGTTTTGGTCCCTTCTATATATTTTTGGATTAAAAAATAGTGATTTGACATAGTTTAAATGACGTTTCATACGATCTGATGATATAAAATGATTAGCACCCATGAAATTACAAGAAAACCCCCTAAAAAATATAAGTTTCAACTTCAAAAAAATTTCATTTTTATTATTTAATTAGTGAAATATAAATAATTAATTCACCTGAATGATTCTACATCATTAGGTCGTATGTCATATCATTTAAAATATGTCGCATCATCATTTTGAAGTCAAAAAATTGGAAGGATGGACCAAAACTGAGTGATTTAAAAATAGAGGGACCAATTCAATAATTGAGTAAAAAATGGGAGATCAAAATTGTAATTAAGCCTTAAACTAAAAGACCATTAATGTGGTCTCGAGTATGCTTGTTCTTCAACAGTTTTTCTCACATAAGTTCAACTCTATAGTATGCTGATAATAAATTGAATACCTTAACAGCTGCAATTGCAAGAATTCCAGAGCCTGTGCCATAGTCTAGGATGTATTCTCCTCCTGTTATACAGCCATGCAAGTGTAATAGACAAAGTTTAGTGCTGGCATGTTCTCCTGTTCCAAAAGCATGTCTGGGATTGAGAATTATATTTGTTGCTTGAACATCCTATACGAAATTCAGTAACGGTTAGCAGAAATTCGCTTATATTTTGAACATTGGGTTAAATTTAATGCATAAAAACAAAACAAGTCAGTTCCTGATAAACACAATAAAATTCTTTTTGGGTGATGAATACAAACTTTCTCTTCATAACAGAGAATTTCAACTGTTTTTTCTTCGGAAGGTATAAAGACTTAAATCAAGCAATTTATTTCCATGTGCAGTCGGTTTAATGAGAAAGAAGCTAGATCATCTGGTATTTTCCAACAGAACAAATACAAAACCTTATCATAATTCAGGCTTATTTTACAGCTGCTACAAACTCCTTCACAGGCATAGTCTAAATTTTAATTGGGGGCTACCTAAGGTGTGGGGTGAATAGACAAAATAAGTTCGCTCATTTCTTAGTTGCTAAGGTGTTTGTTCATCACAGAGATAATAAAATTGCACGGATCTCCCACTTATATTGTATCTGAAAGAGAAAAAGGTTTTCTTGAGCCATTTATGGACAATTGTTCAAGCAAGTGGGTGGGCGCCAAGCTCAAATATAGCTAGTTTTCGACCCATAGACGGATAGATGCCTGTATGCACACTTGCACATTTTTTGGATGACAAATAAAATTCTTGTACCACGTGGTTGTGTTGGTCCGGTTCAATACTATACTAATTAGAAATTTAGAATGTTTGAATACAGATGAGTACACCATTCAGACTACTACATGGGAGAAATTCCCGCCAATCATTACAGGCCCAACTTTTCCATCTTCTGCAGAAGCCGTGAATTCATAGTATTAGGTAGACAACAAGGATGAATGGTGTACTGCACTTTATTGCCGTGAAAATTCGCAACTTTGTGCCACTAGTGGTCTGAATACTGCACTTTATTTCCAAGTGCAGTATTTTCCAGTAGAAGTTAGGACAATAAAGAGAGGTGACATGCATCATCAGCAACCATAGCAAGTAATCAACACATTATCAACAAAGGAAGTTTAAGATAGTCATACAGGAGGAGTACTCCACTCGGGCACCACCCACAAGCCTTTAGTAACTTCTACTGGATGAAACGATTCCTGTAAGCATGGATAAATGAGTATGATTTCAGCAATATTAAGAATATTAACTTATTAAGGATAGAAAAAACCATATGCCACTCAAGAATATTAAGGATATGAAGATTTTGTGCTTAACAATATACCGCATTCAAGAATATCATGAATTGAAACCAGTAAACTTCTGGTGTGAGATAAAATAATTAATTAGTAGTTAGTACTTAGAATTTAGCAATAAGTCCATTATATCACTAGCGACATATTACAACTTCACATCCCAAACTAGTTTCTGGCACACAAGAACGCTCCTGTGAAATTAACTTGTGCCGCACACATTAATTGATTTGAGAACACTAGAAATGATTGAGAAAGAAATTTCTGCTATCAATAGTTCCTTCACTAGCGACATACTACAACTTTACATGCAAAACAAGTTTCTGGTTCACATGATAATGCTCCTGTGAATTTCACTTGGGCCCCACAGTTACAATTTGAGAAAAAAAATACTAAAAAAGATTGAGAAAAAAGTTTCTGCTATCCTTCTTCAGAGTGAAAAAACAAAGCAAGGAACCTTCTAATCACAAACTTTTATACATATATATTGCAGAGCAGATGCTATATGGCTGGAGAAAAGTAGATTTAGTGCAAGAATTATTTATAGGTGAGTTTCTACACAAAGTTAAATTCAATCTTTTAATATACATAGCAAAGCAGACAATGAAAATTAAAAGGAACAAAATAAGCAAATCAAATTGACCTGAGATCTCTTTATCCAGTCTTCCTCCTCAATAGCTTTAATTTCATATATTGGTTTCTCTTTGAATCCAATAGAATCAAATGCATGGGAAATGCTCATGTTAATATCCTCGTCTTCAGGGTAGATAGAAGTAATGCATATCTGCAGAAAATAATATTCTTATAGAACACACACAAATGAGTAAAACTACTCCTTTCAACATTAAATTTAAAAGATGGTTATAAGAACTACTGTAAAAGCTGAGCTTCCAGAAAAACAAAAATACAGTAAAAGAAGATTGTGCAAAGAATAAATGTCGCATTCCCTGATACTAAACTGCAGCGGAAATCCTAAGAACCATAGCTTGAACAATCATAGATTTTCAAACCTCTTGATAAAATTTGAGAGAAAGTAGAACAGAGTGAAAATCAATCAATAAAAATGTAATGTGAAGTTCTTAACTGAATCTGAATACAGTGAATTATTTTTAGTGTTGAATATCTAGTTTACTTATAAGTTATAACCAAATCTAACCATTCAACAACCTCTAACAGGCTAACAGCTCATCAGTTAGGGCAGATATCATACTGATGTAAAACCAATCCAAAAAAACAATCACAAATGAAAGAGAAACAGGCTATGAAATTGTACTGGCGGAAATAACAGTGCTGGAAGAGACAACAGAATGTCGACAACAATAAATAAGAGAAATAAGAAGACTACATGAATAGCCAAATGTCTGCAAATCTACTGGTTTCCCTATGTTCTTAAAACTCGAAAATTCATTCTATGGTCTTAAACAATCAAACCGGCATTGATTAGGACAACTGAACTTGGTCATACAGAAATGATTAAAACTTAAAAGTGAAGTAATATTTTGTAGGTTGTTATTTAAACATGATTTGTGCGCAGGCGAAGACATGATTATATTGTATGGTATCCGTTCCTCATTTTATTGCTAACCATATTTATTTTCAAAAAATTCAATTAACCTTGAAACAAAAAACCATAATCAAAATTCTAAAAAGCATTATTACGTTTAAAATAAATCTGAAAAGAATAAAAAAACCGGCTTATAAGGTGAGGCAATCCTCACTCTTAGAATTAGGTATTAGGTCTAACTCAACCCTACAAAATCGGGTGAGGATTGCCGCCCTCACTTATAAACATATATTCAGGTAATCTTGCAACTGATCTTAACAGCACTCAACAACAATAATTGAAAACTTAAAATAAATGGCAAAAGTGTACCTCATCTACTGTTTGACAGACATCATTTTGATCCATGCTAACAGAACTTGCACCAAAGCATAACAGCGCTTCTCCAAGCGCATCCTTGTGAGCACGAAGAAAAGTTAAAGTCAAACATTTTGGCAACATAACAAGGGTGGAACTAAGCTAATAAATATTTAATTGGAGTCTGAGTAACACTTGTAGTTGTATAGTTGTTTCCACACAGAACATGGCCCAACTTAACTAAGCACTTATCAATATAAGTATTGATTATGTCTAAGCTAATTTCTATTTATAACAAAAGATAAAATAAAGTTATGTTTTCGTATAAACTATAAGCTGTTTTCATAACTATAAGTTGTTTCCGAAACACTTATTATGAACTAATTAAACAATGCAATCAGTAGCTTATCAAAAAACAATGCAATCTATAATCGCCAATTATAGGACTCAAACTCAAAACTCTGAACTCGCCTACTTAGTGAATATGCAGTGCAGCATTGAGATTACAACGAGAAAAGAAAAAAGGTAAAGTAAATACCGCATTGTGTTTAGGACAGTGAATAAGAACAGAAAGATAGGGAGTTGAAGAAGCTGTTGCTGCAGTATGGATTTTGAATTTGGTTGGGATATTATGGGAAGGCCAGTGGTAACTAACTCTGTGATGATGTTTGAAGAGAAACGGAAGTAGTGATGAGCGCATTAGGGGGCGGCGGGAGAGGGTGGTCGAACGGGCGCCAAATGTGCAGGTTAGATGTTTGAGGAAATGCCACGCCGCCATGGAACTGCGATGTTTGATGTTTCGATGGCATGCGACGTGTGTTATGTATTAATAATATAATACTACTCCGTCCCGGAATATAAGCAAAAAAAAAAATATTTCACACTTATTAAGAAACTCTAAATTTTATCAAAACAAACAATTGAGTTTCCCGTATTACCCTTGTTATAATTACTTCTTGTTAATGGAAAAAATTAGCTTTTTGAATGATGAAAGTTAAAAAGTCATATTGAAAGAAGCTAACTATCCAAAAGTTTATTGGGAAACTAAACAATAGTGAATTATGACTAAGGGTAATTTTGTAACTTTAGTATTAAAAAAGTTGTTTTTTGCTTATATTTTGGGACATCAAAAAAAGATTTTTTTTGCTTATATTACGGGACGGAGGGAGTACAGATTATCACAAGTATTTCCCCGTGGTAACATGGAAATTGGGAACTTCTTCCTATAACTTTCCGCAATTTTGTTTTGGAAAATGCACAGGTGGCCCGGGGCACTGGTAGGTAACGAGAAATGATATATCAACCCAAATTCTAAACACAAACCAAACAAATATACACTTTTTTATTTTTTAAATAATATAATTCTTTATAGATGCGTGCACACTCATTTCCTCTTGTATTTATACGTTGTCAAATACGTGTTGACCAAATTTGTGTTTAAATAACACAGCTCTAAGGTAACTAAAGATAGTAATATTATCTTGAAATTTGTGAAGTCAACATCTTAAAAATTTAAATTTTTGTTTATTCAATGCAATTTTTTTCTTTTCTTTCCCTCTTTAGTTCCTTAACTAGTGTCAGGGCACTAGTTAGCATGACCCTTTTGTTTTTAGTTACTAATTTTATTTTTTTTCATGATTTTTTTGTCCCTATTTTTCATTCAACCCGTACAATTTTAATTTTTTTTCTGCGCTAATGTTTAGTACATTATATGAATTTGTTTTGTAAAGGTTTAAATTTTTTTAACAAGAGATGAATTAAATATGAATTTTTAAGTTTTTTGCACATAAAAATTTATAAATAATTCATCTTATGTTAAAAATTCTAAATTTTTATCGGAGATGTTCTTATAATATATAAACATGAATACAAAAAACCGTTGAAAAATGTTAAAGTATACAACAGTTTGATTAAAAGTATGACCAAAAGTTGTGATAGAAAATTTTTCAGGAACCAAAAATGCGAAAAAAATCTTTAGGGACTTAAAACGAAATTCCGAAAAATTATAGGGTCATTTACTTATTTAACCCTTGATTTTTTTTTTTAAGAAGTTAAATTAGCTCACCCAAATTGGCACGAGATAGAATCGAACCTAAGATCTCAAAGAGGAATATTACACTTTCAGGTCCCAAGTCAATACCACCAGATTATTTAACCCTTAGATTAATAAATTAAAGATTATTTTTAACCCTTAGATTAATAAATTAAAGATTATTTTTAACCCTTAGATTAATAAATTAAAGATTATTTTTAAGAATTAAAAAGTTATTTTCCAACTAATGAAGTGTAATAATTTTATAAGAAAAAAAAATACAATTTTATTGTTTATAAGCATTATACTAATTTTTTTTTTACATTTTTCATAAAAAAAATTCATTATTTAGTTATAAGGAAATATTTAATCTTTTTGACCGTTTTTGTAAATAATATTTAGTTATTATAATTTTTTAAATAATAGAAAATAAAAATTCTTCTAGAAAATACTCGTTTACTTGAGAAATACTTATATGGGCACAAATACAAATAATGATTTGTTAGGCACTGTTGGAACAAAGTTCACATTGGTGTGTGAATTGAAAAATAAAATTGAGTCTCATATCGGGTACTAGAACATACTAGTGTGTTGTAGCATACTAGTGTGTATTTTGAGGAAATAAATTTATTAAGTCTCACAATTATTTATTTGATTTATTGTGATTTATTTTCCATTAATTTGTAACGGTTAAGTTGATGGGAGAATAACTCTATTTTATGGCTACACTAAGACTACCTACCATAGTTTTCTATGTTCTTTTTTAGTGGATACCAATATATCATTGAAGAAGGAGTAGATTCCTTGAAATATATAGAAAATGAGATACAAGCATGGCTACGGAATATATGGTGTATTGGTTGCTGCCAAGTATAGAGATATAATTTAATCTATTTTTAAATTGGGTTGCTAATTGCTAACAAGAAAAAACCAGTTGCTAAGCCACCATTATAATCAGCTTAGCATTTTCATATACTCAATTGTATTGATTTCCCTTGCTAAAACCATTTGGTAGATTCAGAGGATTAAACATCCAATTCGTTGACGAGGCATCTAGTGCCATTATGTCTTAAGAACATGATCAGGTAACACAACTTTGTTATTATAAGAATTATGCTTATATGACTATTATTATTAGATATGTTGGCCATTGATAAATGATCATGTTCATTACTTTGAAGCTAAATTCTTAATCTGTTTAATTGGTTAGGAATATGTATAGTATATACTTAGATTGGTGATAGCTTGAAGTAATTAATTTATATTGTTATTTGTTGTGATAATTCATTATATAAGTCTAACTTTGCGGTGGGTCGATGAATCATATATAGAGGAAATTGAATAACTTGATATTATATAAGTTGAATATAATTTTCTATTTGTTTATAGTTCATAATCTGTCCTCTATATGACTTTGGATTAATGAAAATATAGTTTATATTGTTTCTTTATTTTCTTTATTAGAAAGATTTGCATTCGTAATTGTTTTATAGAAAAACAATATTTATTCTATGTATTATATATGATACTAACAATATTATTATTAGTGTTAATTGGTTTGAGAGTGATCAAAGTATCACTAGTTCCTTCAAATAAAGAATGGTCTTAGTACCATTATCCCTTTGATTTGAGAATGGTTTTAGTACCATATTGGAATGACCTTAGTGTCATTATATTGATTGATATTGTAGTATCATCAATACATGTGGTATTGTAGTACCACATGTGGTATCGTAGTACCGTTGATTCATAGATTGATGTCGCAGCATCAATTTGAGTGTATTGTAGTACCACTGAATCACCGATGAATCATAGATTGATGTCGTAGCATCAATTCGAGTGGTATTGTAGTACCATTCAAGAAGGTGTATTCTTTGACCGATTTCTACCGTGCAGTAGCATATCGGTATACAGTTGTAACTGGGCTGTTTTATCCTGGGGACGACGTGGTTGATAGTCTGCTTGCACAATTTTGGGCAGTGCCACGAAACATCTTAAAGATAGCGACCTAGTCCGCGACTCAACCTAGTAATCTCTTCGGTGGCTGTAAAAATTATTTTTTAACGGTTTTTTAAATCCGAAAAACAACAGGCACACTCACATTAAGTAAATAAAATTAAAGAAAAATAAATTCAATTTATATTAATTGATGTGACAAATATATTTTCTATTTAATTTTTTGGATTGATGTATGTCTGCCTAAAATTGTGCCTAAAGTAGTTGGGCCTAGGTAAGAGCTTCTCCGTTTACTTATTGTATTGACCAAAAGAAAAATAAGTTCACCTTAACTTTCTGAAAACATTTTTATTTTTTATTGTTTTAAAATATAAAATTAGTAGGAAAAATTCTAGCAAAAGTATCTACATCAAATAGAGCGAAAACAGGAATTAACCTATCAAAACTTAATACACAATGTCTATAGACTAAATCATGACATTTTGTTGTGACAAAAACTAAGATACCCCCTTCTGATTAAAGTTGTAATCAAGTTTTTACACCAACTCAATTTGTTTAGGTGGAATGGAAAGGTAAACTCGTAGAATTTACCTATATATGTATTGCTTACATCAACGAGCTTCAAGCAAAACTCAAGTTGTTGAAATCAGGGAGAGAGCAATTTGTTGGGAAAAACAGGCATAGAGAAAATAAAAGAATGCAAGCACAACACAAGAATATAACGTGGAAACTCCAAACAGGAGAAAAAACCACGGTCGTTGTCAAAAACAACAACCAGAGAATAAACACTACGTGAAAATTGTTACAACACATAGACTACCCTCAACCTTCCCTTGGCCCCCAATACACCTACACTCTCCAAAGCAAATACCTAACTACATCTCTCAACCCTCTAATACAAGAGTACAAGAGAAAAACAAAAAAAAATCAGATATAAGCTTAAAGTGCTACTGACTGGTGCAATTATAAACAAATAACTTAGGTCCATTATACAGCTTTGATTTCCTCCTTGCTTCACAATTCTAAGCGATGTGGGACTTTCAATAGCTATTTTTTAACCTCCGTCTTTTTCTTCATTAGCAATGTGGGACTTACATTGCAATCAATCCCAACAATCTCCACCTTGATTGTAATGGTCTTCAATCTTCATTGTCTACACCGACAATCATTATCTTCTGCTTCCATTGTCTATACCGACAATCATTGTCTTCACCGACAATCATAATTCTCATTGTCTATACCGACAAATTAAATTATCATACTTCACCATAAAAAAGTACACTCCACTTGGAACTAAACCATCCCAAGAATTTTATTCACTTGGAACTAAACCATCCCAAGATTTTGCTTCACTTGGAACTAAACCATCCTAAGAATTTTCTTCACTTGAAACTAAACCATCCCAAGATTTTTCTTCACTTGGAACCAAGCCATCCCAAGAATTTCATCTCGAAACCTCGCTGAAAATTTATGGTGCAACTTCCATGTTGGCTTTCTCCGGAAGTTCATCAGCCATCGAGATAACCGCGTACCTTGCATCAACGCCAACCAATGCCCGCACGCTATCATCACACACCTTGCATCCATGATGCCAATGTGTCACTTGAACAACTTCAAACATCTATGAAACCACCTCAGGCCATTGTTAGGCTCCAACAATTCCAATTTAGTTACATCACCTAGTAAACCTTGTTTCACTAGTCCAACTAAACTCATGTCACTAACAAGTACCCACCCGAAGATCCACAACTTAACCAAAACATGAGAATCACCACTAGTAACAGATGCATAACCAATAATAGTAGAACTATCTAACAAGTATCTACCTACTATCTATGCATCAAAGTTCAAGAAAATACCTCGCATTATGTTAAAAGAAACTCACCCATACCTTGAACCTTACTAGCTTTCCGTCACCGAGATGAACAACTCCACCTTCAACTAGCTCTAGGGATTCAAAAGTATTTCTTCTTCAAACACATGTGATAGGAGCTTCCAAAGTCCATGACTCGACACTCCACCAATTCCCAACTTCCACTAGCACCTCTGCATCATAATAAGTTGTTGTTTCAGACGTAACCTGTAACACCCAAACCCGTTATTTAATTAACTCTGCCTTTATAAAATCTTTTTCGAAAATACGCAGCGGAAAATTGAAAATCTGATTTATAAAGCGCTGGTTTGAATATCACAAACTTCATTCAAAGATAATACTAATACATTTATCTAGTAAAATATTCGAATGAACTAAAAACAAAACCTCGCATCGAACGATGCGTTATTAGTTATACAAAACAGATACTTTTCAAATGAAAGCTTAAGACCAACAGAGTATACTAAGAGGACTACATGCATATACATATAAAAACCCCTTTTTCCCGTGTCTCAATCAGAGCAGAGCTTCACCATTGCACTCGGACGAGGCTAACACATAACCTGTCAACCTGGACCCCCAAAGGTCCAGCAATTAACACAAAGCAGAGAGTTAGAAAACATAAACATAAATATAAGTGTGAGTAGTATACTACACACTTCACACGCTATCATACATTTCTAACTCACGCACATACATCGTCAAATACGACTACCAATTAATCATCCATTTACAAACACACCAATCATATAGTTTCACGTCTTCTCGGACACTACCAAAGTGTTCATTTTATAGTCATGACGGACTCTACACTTGTTCATTTTATAGTCATGACGGACTCTACTCACATACCAAGTCATGGCAACAATCATAGTATTAAACAATTAGTAAATACCAAAGCTTAACACATACGGAAAACACATTACAATCCAATCAGATATTGTCACATAACAATTATCCAATACATGTGCATTTACCCTAATGCATCTAATGCCAATTATCCAATGTCATGTCATCCCTAGACACGACTAATGCATGTGGTACCATTTCCACGTTGTTCAGATTTCAGTCATGACGGACTGTTCAGATTATAGTCATGTACGGACTGTTCAGATTATAGTCATGTACGGACTGTTCAGATTATAGTCATGCACGGACTCTACATCAGTTTTACATCATGCAGGATGCTGTCAGTTTTACATCATGCAGGATGCTGGCCAACTTAGACCATCTCATTCAGTTTTACATCGTTGCTGGATGGTGTCAGTTTTAGATCATGCAGGATCATCATCAATACAGTTTAAAATCATGTCGGATCTCGGTTATCATCAACCATCTCTCCCATAAAGAGGAGTCACACAGTTTTATATCATGTTTGGATATGGGCTCCAGATCTCGGATAACATAATCCCATCTTCGGCCACTTTTCATAAACATAGTCCATTTTCATCAATTATTGGAATTCACATGATTCCCATAACACAATTATTCATGAATGCATGATTACTTTTAAACACATCAAATACATGACGCTATCTAGCTCGAAGCTATTCATTCACTGATGCGGAAACACAATTCCAACATCTAACACATTAGGATAACACAATATCCTATCACTCCAATCATAATTATTCACATGATAATTATCTGCATAACCATTTTTATACACATAAGGTTTCATTTACACTTATGTCATAAAACACACATCATTTCCTTAACATTGCAAATTAATGCTAAAACATCTCATTGCTCACTTTAAGCTACAACTTATTGCATACACGTTTATCAATCATATAACGATTAACAATAAGCATTAACAACATCAACATGTATCAACAAACATGTAAGGATACCCTTAAACCATGTTACAAGTGCCTAATTACACTTACAAACATTAACAAAAATTGCTGTCACAGAGGCCTTCGCTAAGCGAAGGCTTAGCGAGACATGGCGAACCTCACCAGGGGATCACCTGCTCATAGCGAGCTTCGGCGAGCTTCAGCGAACCTGTTCGCTACAGCGAACTCCTGGTCGCTTAGCGAACTATACCAGAAAAATATCTGTTCTTGAGTTTCAATAAGGCGGTTTAACCTCAAATCAACTCAAAAATCCATCTAGACATGTTATAAATTCTTATAAACAGCTAATTCAAGCATATATGGTATCAAGGAACATTAATCATCCCTTCTAAACATCCAAATACATCAAACAATCAAAATCATGCCAATTTCTTGCAAAATAAGCAAAGTTGCATAAACATGCAAATCATTGATCAAACATCTACATATTCCCATTTTCAACTCCCCAAAGTTGTTTACCTCATCTACCATGAGTTCACTACACATGTTAGGATCAAAAGAATCCATTTTCCATTAAGAAAATCACCCACAAAACTCACAAGAAAATAGAGTGGAAAGAGTTTGGGAATGGAGGAATCGACATCCTCCCCTCTTTCGAATCACTCACGAATATGTAATCTAACTCTCGTACCTTAGCTCGACGAATCCACAAGCTTGCTCTTCTCTTTCTCTCCCACGAGCTCTACCTCTCCCTCATGAGCTCCTTGCCCTAGCTAAGCTCTCAATCTTCCTTTCTCATGAAACATAATTATGAGACTATTCATGGTTGACTTGGCTACTTATAGCTCTCTCTATTCTCATGGATCAAAGCCCACTTGGCTTAGGCCCAATGCCTATTCCACGCCCAAAGGCCCAAACAACATAACTTCTCGCTCATTAACTTACGTTCTCGCTAAATGATTATTCGCCGCTTAATAATTTAATTATAAATCACGCCCTCGCGTAATAAAATAATTAAATAACGAATACTAAATTTTGGGTCGTTACAACTCTACCCCCCTTAAAAGATTTTCGCCCTCGAAAATTACCCGACTAAAACACAACTCCGGATAAACTCCCTCATCCGACTTTCTAATTCCCAACTTGCATTCTAACCAATGGGTTTTCTAGTCATAATACCTTAACCGATACGGTCTCTTACACAACTCCGATTCAAAATCACACTTCTTCCGGATTCGTACCAACAACACACACAAACTCCAAACCAAACCAAGTTTGACAAAATCAGTCAATCCCAATCGACACAATCTCGTCTACTCATCAACAATAGATCAAGGACAGCTAATCCCTTGATTTGTCGATAGATAGTCAACAATCGTGATGATGGCATAAACCATTCTCATCAAACTACTTAAAACTTTCTCTTAACATCTTACGGTACTCACAGCACCGCCCCAAAAACAAAACCACTTAACCCAAAATACTCCGAAAGACCCTTCCGTTGCATACTTCACAACTCCTTAAGTTCCATAGGTTCTCAACATTTTCTTAAATCGTTTCACTATGCCGAATCTCATTCCAACTATTCATTCGGTAGCACAACCTCTACACCCATCTGCTGTCTAACTTCTCAAATTTCTTAACACATGCCAAAAATATACTATCCAACCGTCAAATTCTTTTTCCTTCGCAATTCCCAAATCGTTGCGTCGAACCCCATCATAACTGTTTTATCTTCCAAACAATCTCTTATCCAAATTCTGACTTCCTTAACATGACCTTCCCGATATCATTTCCCGTCGAAATATTCTTATCCAAAATATTACCTTAAGTCACTCGTCGACTAACTATCATTTCATCGTCCATGATGAAGATATCCAAAATATTTTATTTCCTTACCACATAGTATTACTATACTACTCCAACATATACGATGTTCCCAACATCACTTAGTCTCCACCGACTTTGAAGGTGTGAAAACACAAGAAGGGGGGGGTTGAATTGTGTTTTAGCCAAGTTAAAACTTTTTCAAGTTCTTAACTCAACTACGTTAGCAGCGGATAAATAACACAAATAAAAGCAAGATAGAGAGAGAGAAATCACACAAGCAATTTATACTGGTTCCTCTCACAAAACGAGAGTAGTCCAGTCCCCTTGCACTTCCAAGGGAGTTCACTATAATCACACAAGATTACACCTGCTCAAGCACACAAGCAAGAGACTTCTCAACAATGCTCAAGCACACAAGCTTAAGACTTCACACTTAAGCACACAAGCTTAAGTTTCCTCAAGTAATAGAAAAGTATATAACAATATACAAATGCTCTTAGATGAACCTAAAGAGAGCAAATACAATTAGTACAGAGTATTTGACTAAAGTGCAAAAACACTTAACAGCGGTTCAGAGCTTGTATATCACAAAGTTCAGAGTTTGTTCAGCGTACGTTCAATCCTTAATAATTATATCTTGTTGTAGCTGAATCTTCTAGTATATATACCACTAGAAAAGAGTCGTTGCGAAAAGAACCGTTGGAGTTGATAATCTTTTGTCTTCAAGCAGTCTGTCTTGATGCAGTTTGGTTGTATCCAAAACTAAGAAAGAGTTTCAGTTACTTTGACTACTGCAGAGTGGACTTTCCTTATTCAGCTAACAAAACTGAAAACCCACGTTCTCAAAAGAGAACAGACAAACTGAGGGTAGCTGAACTGATCAGGCTTGAAGGGTCCTTTTCTTCATTGGTAGAAGAGTTGACTAACAGAGAGAATCTTCACAGCTTTCAAAGAGATCTTCAGACTTTGATGAAGCTTAGTAGTCAGTCAAGAAGTTCTGAAGACTTCATCCTCTGAAGGTTGTAACTTCTGAAGTCCAACATCTTCTGAGCGCTTGTGAACTTCTGAATTCACATCCTCTGAACTTCATTCAGAGCTTATATGATGCTTATATCTGCACACTTAAAATAAATTTTTAGTCCTTCCAATTGTTAATTAATACTTTGTTATCATCAAAACCTTTATAGATTTAGGGGCAAACATTTTTAAATCAATTTTGTTCCAACAATCTCCCCCTTTTTGATGATGACAAACATCAGTATTAATTGACAATTGTTGTTAAATTAACTTATCATGTTTCTCTTAGGTTTATGAGGTTTGCAAGCTCCCCCTAAGATTGATACTCCATAAAGTCTGAACTTTATGTTTTATCCATGATATTTTAATTTAGTATAAAATTAAGATGGTTAGAAATAAAACAAGTTTCATATCTTTCTTCAGAGTGAGAGGTTTGCAAGCTCTCCCCCTAAGTCTCATAAGGCTAAGTTAAAATTGCACTCTTAACTTATCCTTACTTATGAAATTTATTTCAGTTTCAACTAACTTAGTCTCCACCTTGAAATACGTAAAACAACTTAAAAAATAACAACTTTTAACATAACGGATAAAAGCGAGATAAAAGTGTGGTTTCAGTTTTGAACTTATCACTTATCAATTAATGCGTAACTACTCCCCCTTTTGTCATTATCAAAAAGAGAGAAGTTTAGAAAACCAAGACAGTCAAAAGAAAAACTTGGCAGTTACAAAGATGAGTTAAAGTCAAAGAACAGAAAACAAAGTTCAATAACACAGTATAAAAGGGAAACGAAAACCACAGTTTCTTCACAAAACATTGATCAAAAGCAAGAATCAAAAAATAATGAGAAGATTCAGTGCGCGTTTAGCAAACAAGAAGAGAGAGAAACGCGAGAAAGAAGATCAGAAGAATGAAAAAGAAGAAAAAACGCCACAAGAAACAGAGATCATTGACATCTCGTCAGACTCAGAGTCTGAGGAAGAGTATATGGATGAAGATTACATAGAGTATCTGGCTAACTTAATTCCTGAAGAAGAACAAGAAGCTGAAGAAGAAGAAGAAGAACACAACCCAGATTTTGAACTCATTGAGCTATCTTCAGATGAGTCTGAGGAGAAATCGGAGATTTCTTCTGAGGATCAGTCTGATTAAATTTAGGTTGATGTATTTCTTTTTCTGCTTTCTATGTACTCTACATTCTCTTTATCAATAAAAAGTTTAAATAAAGTTCTTGTTTGTTTTTCTGTTCCATCTTAAGATCAAAAACATCAGATGAAGAAAATATAATCATAATCATAAACAGCAAACAAGCAAAATATAACCAGAATAATTTGAAATATTGTAAGGCAAGCATGAAAAGAAATTGTTCAGACAAAGATAAAACAACATAAAAAAATAAGTGCAAAGAAATCCTAAGGTTTCTTAAGAAAAGCTAAGAGTTGATCAAATTTGTCGTTCAAAGATCCCACGTTGGAAACCAGACCATCCACTTTGGATTCCAAGTTGAGGTGAGCTGTCCTTTGCCTTTCTAAACCTTCTTGCTGCTCCCTCAGAGCTTCTTGAAAGATCTGCAACTGATCACCAACAATAGGAGCAACAACAGGAGCTTGATCTTGAACCAAAGGCACTTGTTCTTCAACTAAAGGTGCCTTGCCTTTATCAGAGGGTTCACCTTCCTCTGGATAATCAATCATCAGGACATCATCCTGGTTCAGCACATTCAGTACATCCTCTTCTGTGGCATCCTCATTATGTAGCTCATTTGCCAACTCGGCAACTCTAGCAGCAGCTTCTTCCAGCCGTTCATTCTCAATCCGTTGATCCTCAAGACGTTGCAAAAGAGTAGAATCAACCCAGCAATCCTTGAATGCAGACAGACGCCTCACAGCAGCAGATATAGCGGCAAGCTTAGCACGCTCATGTTCGTCATGATTGAAAGGCGTTAACCTTTTCAATTCAGCCCTAGCCAGACTTTTCCTCATGAAGCTTATCACATCCAAGTCTCTTCTTCCAACCACAGCCTTAATTTCCTCAGCAGCACCATCCAAAGCATTGCAAATCCTTGCCTTAATGCTTGATACTTCCAAATCCACATCAGAAGGACAAACTAGAAACCTGTCCTTTAGCAAAGATAATCTAACCAAGTCATCATGAAACTGAGTGGATAGATTACGAAAAGGGTTGGATGATGAGGATGAAGGATTGGGAATGGTAAAGAGATTGGTTGATTCATTAGCAGGATTGTCAATAATGACAACTTCTGCCTCTGAAGGCTTGGGAGCACAAGTGTGAATACGCTCAGGAGAAGCATGTTCAGCACTTGGGTTAGAATGGGGTTCAGGGGTTGGTTCAGATGATGAGATGTCAGAAGTTGATTCAGGGTAAATATGTTCAGGAGATGGTTCAGGAGTTTTATGTTCAGCTGTTGGTTCAGGAGTTGGTTGTTCAGGGGTTGGTTCAGGAGAGGGTTGTTTGATGGGAGAGGTTGGTTCAGCATTTGGAATATCTGGTTGAGGTTCAGATGGTGATGTGATAGGTGTTTCTTTTTGTGGTTGAGGTTGAGGTGATTGAGGTTTAGGTGGAGATGAAGGTTTGGTTATTCAGAGGATCTGGACTAAGATGTTTCTCTAGTTCAGACAAAGGGTTGTCAGAGGTTGGAATATCAGAGGTTGGTAAAACAGTTCTGAGAGGTTTGGTGTAACCTAATCCAATTTCATTTTCATTAAAGATGAACTTAGTAGATTTACCTTTATCTTTAGGAGTAGGAGCAGGTCTTTTCCTCAAACGTGCAGCCAGAGTCTCTTCATCAGATTCAGTTTCTGATTCAGAGGATTCACTTTCTTCACTTTCCTCTTCATCATCAACAATGATAGGCTCCTTTGATGATGGTGCAGCAGCTTTTCCAATCAAAGCTTCATGTTTTCTCTTTGTTCTTTGCTCAGCAGTAGCTTCTTCTACCTTAACCTTCTTCTGAGCCAGAAGATCAGGTTTTTCTTGTTCAGCTTTCCTCTTTGGTTTCCTCTTAGGATTATACATGTTTACAGGAGCTGGAGGAACCATACTTCTATCAACAACAAATCCTTCTTGTCTGAGCACTTCCAAATAGTCCTGAATGATGTGCTCAGCATCAGCTTCTGAGATAACTGGATATCCATCCACATACAGGCGATCTTCCAGTCTAACCCTAAATTCTTGTTTAGGTTGAACCAACTTGGTGTTGATTAAGTGCATCTTTGTTAAGAAACTTGCATTCAGAACTTCTGGCGAGAGCTTCTGAGCCATAAGTTCTGGATAGAACTTCTTCAGATTCTGAACAATGTGACCTTGGTACAGAAGATCTGAAAGCAATCTAGGATAAACAATGGTTGTTTTCCTCTGAGACTTGCTTTGGAAGATGGCTTCACAGATCCTCTCAAAAAAGTATTTACCCAGATTTACTTTCCTTTCAGTCAGAAGAAAGTAAATCAGATGACGATGAGGCCACGAGATAGTATCAGTGCCACCAACTCTTGGACTGATAGTTGACAAGATAATCTTGAATAAAACCCTACACTCATCTGTCAGACCTTTAACCTTGCCCTTCAACTTCATATCAATGCACATCCTGTGCAGAAGTTCTTCTCTGAATCTTGTATCCTTTTCGAAATCATCCAGCACCAAACCAGAGTTGTCCAAACCCAACAACGCATTGAAGTGAATTGGAGAAAAAGTAAGATTGATACCACAGATGTTAGACCTAATCTGTGTACCAGTGAACTCCAAAAGACCCATCTCCTTCCTAGTTTTTCCTTTCAGACTAGGATTTCTTTCGATTGCGGCAAGTTCTTCTTGCTTAGCTTCATACTTAGAGAAAACTCGTGCTTTCATCCAGAATTTCTTCAAAAGATCTGGATAGATAGGACCATTCAACATGTCGAAGTACTTGTTCCATCCTTGAGCAGAGAAGTACGGCTTCACATCATACCCATTTTCTTTCAAACTGTCAAAGTCGACCATCTTCTCAGGTAGTAACGTTAGTTGCGATTCTGGGAATTCCATTTCATTCCCAACAATCTGAAGATGTCTAAACATGAACGGTGGAATCTTTGATGAAGACGAAAAACCAGCCATGATGAAGTTTAGGTAAGGGTAGGAACTAATGAGAGAGAAAGAAATTTTTGTTGAAGGTTTAGAGAGAAAAGAAAGTGTAGGTTGTGAAAGTGAGAAGTGTGCAAGTGTATTGTGTAAGTTTTATTTAAATGCACACAGTTAACACGAAAATAGCAAATTTGGGAAGTTACGCTAATTGACAGAAAGTTGAATACCAAAAATCATCATTAACCACCCACTACCTGACACACGTAGACCACGTGCAGAAATTTACTCGGTAACTGCTATTTTAATGGACAACTGTTCAGCAGTGAATACTAAACGTTTCCCACTTAAATAGTTCAGAGCCTCTGAGTTATTTAAAATTCTCTTTCAGAGTTAGGTACTTCAGAGCTTGTGTTTCAGATGATCTGAATCATAAGTTCTGATATACATAACCTCTTACACTTTAAATGCCAAAAAAAAATTTTCATTCAGAGATTGAAAACATGTTCAGATGTTTCTTTATAAAATCAAATCTTTCAACAGGTAAGGCTTTAGTAAATATGTCAGCCCATTGATTTTCAGTATCAACAAACTTAATATCTATAATGCCTCTCTGAACATAATCTCTGATAAAATGGTGTTTGATTTCAATATGTTTGGCTCTAGAGTGTAGGATAGGATTTTTAGATAAATGAATGGCTGCAGTATTATCACAATATAAAGGAATATTGTTACTGCTTACCTGATAATCTTCTAACTGATATTTTAACCAGAGTAATTGTGTACAACACTTAGCTGCTGAAATGTATTCTGCTTCTGCTGTAGACAAAGCTATAGTAGTTTGTCTCTTACTAGCCCAGGAGATAAGGTTTTCACCAACAAATTGACAATTGCCACTTGTGGATTTTCTTTCAATTTTATCTCCAGCATAGTCAGCATCACAGAATCCATTTAGCACATAATCATTAGATTTCTTATAGAGAAGTCCAAGATTAGTTGTTCCTTTCAGATACCTAAAGATTCTCTTTACAGCTGTAAGATGAGATTCTCTAGGATCTGACTGGAATCTTGCACATAAGCATACACTGAATAAAATATCTGGTCTAGAGGCTGTCAGATAGAGTAAGGAACCAATCATACCTCTGTAGACCTTTTGATCTACTTTTCCTTCATCATCTGACTTGCTCATGTTGGTAGTTGAGTGCATAGGAGTGTTCACTATCTTGCAGTCATCTAGATTGAACTTCTTCAGAAGTTCCTTGGTATATTTTGATTGATGAACATAAGTTCCTTCCTTCTTCTGATTGATTTGAATTCCAAGAAAGAATTTCAATTCTCCCATCATGCTCATTTCAAATTCATCCTGCATTATCTTAGAAAAGTTCTTGCACAAAGCAGCATTAGTTGAACCAAAAATAATATCATCAACATAAATTTGAATGATTAAAATGTCTTCTTTGGTTGTTTTTCTAAAGAGTGTGCAGTCAACCTTTCCTTTTTCAAAACCCTTTTCAAGAAGGAAATTACTGAGTCTATCATACCAAGCTCTTGGAGCTTGTTTCAGACCATACAGTGATTTCTTCAATTTAAAAACATGTTCTGGGTTTGAGACATCTTCAAAACCAGGAGGTTGCTTAACATACACTTCTTCAGAAATAAAACCATTTAAAAAGGCACTTTTAACATCCATCTGATACAAGGTTATTCCATGATTAACAGCATAAGATAGAAGTAACCTGATTGCTTCAAGTCTAGCAACTGGTGCAAAGGTTTCAGTATAGTCAATCCCCTCTTGTTGACTATAACCTTGTGCAACCAATCTAGCCTTGTTTCTTACCACTTCACCTTGTTCATTCAGCTTGTTTCTGAATACCCATTTTGTTCCAATAATGTTCTTGTGTGAAGGCTTAGGCACTAGAGTCCACACATCATTCCTTTGAAATTGATTCAGCTCTTCTTGCATTGCTACAATCCAAGCATCATCTTTCAGAGCTTCATCAATCTTTGAAGGTTCCATCATTGAGATAAGACCAACTAAAGATTCCTCATTTCTTAGTTGAGATCTTGTCTTCCTTGGACTGTCCTTGTTGCCTAATATCAGTTCCTCTGGATGTGATGATTTGTATTTGAAAGTATTTCTTGGGGGCTCATCATCTTCAGACTCATCAACATTAGGTTCAGCAGTTGCTTCAGTTCTTTGTTGTTCAGAGTCTGTAGGAACTGTTGTGTTCAGAGGTTCTTCAGAGAATGGATGTTCTGAGTAGTTTGGAATATCTGAATATTGATCCTCTGATACCTGAAATCTAGACAAACCTTCCACAAACTCTGACACTTGGTCAGGCTCTTTGTCATCAAATTTGACATGCATAGTTTCTTCCACAGTATGTGTTTCAGAAATATACAGTCTGTATGCTTTTGAGCGTTCAGAGTATCCTATAAAAATACCCTTATAACCTCTAGCATCAAATTTCTTTAGATGGACTTTGTTATTTAAGATGTAACAAGTACATCCAAACTGATGAAAATAAGAAATATCAGGTTTTCTTCCTTTGAACAATTCATAAGCAGTTTTGTTCAACTTAGATCTGATATAGATTCTATTTTGAACATAACATGCTGTGTTTACAGCTTCTGCCCATAAAAACTTTGCTACATTTGTTTCATGCATCATGGTTCTGGCCATTTCTTGCAGAGTTCTATTCTTCCTTTCTACAACCCCATTTTGTTGAGGAGTTCTGGGAGAAGAGAATTCATGCAAAATGCCATATTTTTCACAAAAGTTTTCAAAAGGTTCATTTTCAAATTCTCCACCATGATCACTTCTAACTTTTAAAATAGTGTAGCCTTTTTCATTTTGAATTTGCTTGCAGAAGATGCTAAACTCATCATAAGCTTCATCCTTTGTTCTTAGGAATTTTACCCAAGTCCATCTACTGTAGTCATCAACAATCACTAATCCATACTTCTTTCCATTGATAGAGGCAGTGTGAACTGGCCCAAAAAGATCAATGTGAAGAAGTTCCAATGGTCTTGAGGTAGAGACAATGTTCTTAGGTTTAAAAGATGATTTTGTAATTTTCCCTTTTTGACATGAACCACAAAGTGTGTTTGAGTGATATTTAATTTTAGGTAATCCTCTGACAAGGTCAAGCTTACTAAGCTTAGAGATTAACCTCCAGTTAGCATGGCCTAACCTCTTATGCCAGATCCATTTTTCTTCACTCAAGGTCAAAAGACACATCACTTTTTGTTCATTCAAATCAGAAAGATTAATTTTATAAACATTGTTCTTTCTCAGACCTTTGAATATCATGGTGTTATCAGATTGTTTAGACACAGTACATGATTCCTTATTAAAGACAACTACATAACCATTGTCGCAAAATTGACTTATGCTCAATAGATTATGCTTAAGTCCATCAACTAACCAAACATCATTAATAGATAGGGAAGAATTACCTACTGTACCTGTACCTATTATCTTTCCTTTTTGATTACCTCCAAAGCCAACAGATCCTCCTTCTTTCATAGTTAGCTTAGAAAATAGTTGTTTGTCACCAGTCATATGCCTTGAACATCCACTATCCAAATACCATGAATGATTCATGATACTTCTTTGAGTGGCAGGCTGTATGAGAAACAACTTTAATCATTGCGATAGAACTCTTTATCAAGATTAATGATAAAGTCATCCCAGTATTCTTCCTCTTCATTTTCCAAGTTCTGATTGTTAACTTGAGAACTTGTCAGCCATTGGTCTAGGACATAAGCCCTTCTTCCTTTGCATAGGACTTGTTTCCATACTTTAGGTAAGACATATCCTTTCCTAGTTGGTAAATCTGAATGGTACATAATTTCAGCTTTTGGTACCCATCTTCTGGGTCCACGCTTGTTAGTCCACAAATGCTTATTATGTTGTCTAGTGTTAGAGAAAGATCTTGGTTTGGAATAATGACCTTTTTGAAATCTTTTCTTTGTTTGAAATCTGTTATTGTTCCAAGATTTGGATTGTTTATGATTCCAGGGTTTGTATCTATTATCAATCCCATGTTCTGATTGATTATATCTACTGACTCTAGAATCATAAATAATCTGAGTCTTGTACTTCATCTGAGATTTGGAGTTAGAGTTTTTCTTTTTAAAAACTTCTGATGTTTTAGGTTGACTAGCTTTAGGTACTGAAGTTCCTTTGAATCCAGAATTTGAAGTCTCAGATGTTGAAGCTTTCAGAACTTCTGAACTAATGTTCTCAGGTTCTGAGCAACTTCTATCTTCTGAACTTTTCTTTCCAGATCCTGAGGAACTAGGTTCCTCTGAGCTGTCAGCTTCTAAATCACTCAGATCATCATTGTCATTTTCACAAATACCAGGATTCTTTCCCTCTTCACTTGGTGGAACAACATAATAAACCCAAGATTTTCCAACCTTTTTGGCAAAGGTCTTCAGCTTTGAATATGTTCTACCATATTCATAGCCAAGTCCTTCTCCTCTATGTCTTAAAACATTATAAATTCTATTAGCAGCTTTGCTCTTCCCAAGGTTGAGATGCACAAACTGTTGAAGAGCTATTTCCTGCTCATCAATAGGTTTGTGACAAACAGCACAACCCTTTTCAAAGTCATCTACTCTATTCAGAGTTTCTTGATATAGACCTTGAAAATGTTCTGCTTGCTCAGTCAGAGCGTTAAGCTTTTCTTGTAAAACTTTTTGTTTACTTAACACTCTGAGATGTTTCTCAATGACCTTGTTAAGTGCAGTTATAAGTTGAGATTTAAAGCAATCAGAAAATACCTCATCAGTTACTTCTGAATCTGATTCTGATTCATCGTCTGAGTCTACATCTGAGTCAGCTGAAGCCATCAGGGCTAGATTTGCCTCTTCTTCTTCCTCAACTTCTTCCTCAGATGATAGCTCTTCAAAAGTAGCCATCAGACTCTTTTTCAATTTGCTCTTGAATTGTTGCTTCTTTGAGCTGTATCTTTTGTTTTTGTCTTTAGCAGACATTTCTGGACAATCAGCAATAAAGTGTCCTGGCTTCTTACAGTTGAAGCAGTTCTTCTGATCATCCTTTTTGCTGACAAAATTTCTGGAGCTGTTACCTCTGAAATTTCTTTTGTTAAATCTGTTCCATTGCTGAAACTTGGTGAATAAAGCAAACTCATCCTCATTCATCTCATCCTCTTGACCATCAGCAGAAGATTCTTCTTCAATATCAAGAAGCTGAGTCTTAAGAGCCTTAGAAGTAGTCTTAGTTGACTGTAAAGCCACTGACTTGGACTTCTTCTTAGTTTCTGAGTCAGCATCCAGAACCATCTCATGGCTTCTGAGATTGCTTATCAGAGCTTCAAGACTCAGAGTCTTGAGATTTTGAGCTTCCTCTATTGCAGTGACCTTGGGTCTCCAAGCAATGGGAAGACTTCTCAGAATCTTCTGAACATGGTCATAGGTGGAATAACTTCTCTTAAGAGCTTTAAGACCAGATACAAGGATTTGAAACCTTGTAAACATAGTCTCAATGTTTTCATCTTGTTGCATAGTGAATAGTTCATATTGCCTTATCAAAAGACTAGCTTTAGCCTCTTGAACCTTTTCATTACCATCATAGGTAGCACACATAGAATCAAAGATAGATTTAGCAGTAGACTTGTCCTCTATTCTGACATAGTCTTCATGTCTAATAGCACCAACAACAATGTCCTTTACTCTATGATGCTTAGTATAGGTTTTTAAGTTAGCTGGTGTGAGTAACTTTCTATGCTCAATGGACAACCTTAAATGTTCATTTAAGTTTTCAAAAGTTACTCCCAGCTCAACCAAATCCCACAACTCATGATCAATAGCAGTAATATTGCTATACAGTCTTTCCTTCCACCACTCAAATAATGATGCATCACCATTGAATATAGGGGCTTTTCTATTGCCACTATGTTCATGTGATTCATTACTTAAGTAGTCATAACCAAAAGCATTTCTAGGACCACCACCAGCACCACTGGCCTCACCGGTTCTAGTGCTACTATCGTCTCCTCCAGACATAGTGTTCTCACAAGATCTTTACTGTCTCACTGTTAATTGAAAGTAACAGACCAGAGCTCTAGATACCAATTGAAGGTGTGAAAACACAAGAAGGGGGGGGTTGAATTGTGTTTTAGCCAAGTTAAAACTTTTTCAAGTTCTTAACTCAACTACGTTAGCAGCGGATAAATAACACAAATAAAAGCAAGATAGAGAGAGAGAAATCACACAAGCAATTTATACTGGTTCCTCTCACAAAACGAGAGTAGTCCAGTCCCCTTGCACTTCCAAGGGAGTTCACTATAATCACACAAGATTACACCTGCTCAAGCACACAAGCAAGAGACTTCTCAACAATGCTCAAGCACACAAGCTTAAGTTTCCTCAAGTAATAGAAAAGTATATAACAATATACAAATGCTCTTAGATGAACCTAAAGAGAGCAAATACAATTAGTACAGAGTATTTGACTAAAGTGCAAAAACACTTAACAGCGGTTCAGAGCTTGTATATCACAAAGTTCAGAGTTTGTTCAGCGTACGTTCAATCCTTAATAATTATATCTTGTTGTAGCTGAATCTTCTAGTATATATACCACTAGAAAAGAGTCGTTGCGAAAAGAACCGTTGGAGTTGATAATCTTTTGTCTTCAAGCAGTCTGTCTTGATGCAGTTTGGTTGTATCCAAAACTAAGAAAGAGTTTCAGTTACTTTGACTACTGCAGAGTGGACTTTCCTTATTCAGCTAACAAAACTGAAAACCCACGTTCTCAAAAGAGAACAGACAAACTGAGGGTAGCTGAACTGATCAGGCTTGAAGGGTCCTTTTCTTCATTGGTAGAAGAGTTGACTAACAGAGAGAATCTTCACAGCTTTCAAAGAGATCTTCAGACTTTGATGAAGCTTAGTAGTCAGTCAAGAAGTTCTGAAGACTTCATCCTCTGAAGGTTGTAACTTCTGAAGTCCAACATCTTCTGAGCGCTTGTGAACTTCTGAATTCACATCCTCTGAACTTCATTCAGAGCTTATATGATGCTTATATCTGCACACTTAAAATAAATTTTTAGTCCTTCCAATTGTTAATTAATACTTTGTTATCATCAAAACCTTTATAGATTTAGGGGCAAACATTTTTAAATCAATTTTGTTCCAACAGACTTTTCCATTTCATAAATAATTTTCCAATTGCTACAAAACATCTCTTATACTTACTTCAAGCATCACTTCCAAATTCTCAACACACATTTTCCGAACACAACAATCACTTATGTGTGAGATAGTCCTTTCCGCAATTTCTTACTTGACATAAGTCACTTTCTTACGTCTCTCTAATACTCGTGCTTGACACGTTTCTAAAGGCTAACCTTCTTATCCCTAAACATCCAAAGGTAACACTTCGCACTTAGCTTCTCAAATCCTTCCAAGAAATGGCTACTCGGTTCAAACATACTCAACCTATATAAATCCTTCCTAGGCTCTTCTTGATCACCTAGTAATTCTGTATTTAAATCTCAGCTACTATCAAAAGTTGATTTCCAAACAACCATGATCTCCGTCTTGTTGATTCCAACACAACTCTCATCAGATTCCTCTGAAAACTTTTCATCAACAAAGCTTCCATCTTTATCACTCTTCCTCCTCTTTGAGGATGAACCATCAAGTGAAAGACAACCAAACAATGGAACATTCTTGCTACGAGTTCCGCTAGAAACACCACCAGTCCCACTTATTGTAATCGGGTTTTCAGTTCCTTAACCACACCTTCCATCCTTGACATCAATCTCCCACTTAACTTAACCCTCAAGGTATCCACCATTCGCATACTCGTCGTATGATCATCACTAGGTTTTCTTACCCTCGACGCACACGTCTTCTCCGTTTCCCAGCAACGGTGTTCACTTAACATTCAATCTGCTCCATCGTTCCCCAATGGCCACATTCTCCCTACGGCTAAACAACTTCATTCCGACTCACTCCGAAATGATCATCTGATACTTTCTCCAAAATATTCTCCAAACAAGAACTCCACTTCGAACAATGCTACTCAATCTTAAATAATCCACTTCAAGAACATCTCTATTCGTCCTTACTTCTCGCGTTCGAAACATCTTGGAGAGACAAAATCTTCTCCCCCACTTATCTCAAACCCACCTTTACTCTTCCACTAGAACATCCGGTGTAAGCACCTAACCGTCCTATCGATTCCAAATCTATTCCTCCCAAGAGAAATCTAATACCGACAGCATTCACATGCATGTCGTATGCAAAGGGTAAACATAAGGTAAGATATCTAAGCATCTACTCAAAACCCCGGTGCAGTCCTCTTGACATACACACCACTACAAAATACATAAACACACTATTCCCGTCTATGCTAACGTAACAACCTACGTAACAACTAGCATACATAATTACTACCACATATCTATACATATATTTATAACTAAACTATATGTAAGACAATGAAACATCCATGTACACAAGACATCGAGTCAAGTACATGCATTACATTTTGTTTGTTCGCATACTTACAACATCTACTCAAACATGTATAAAACATAGCATGTTCTCAAACAAGTCCTCATCATGAGAATACATTCACATAGTTCAATTAAAGAACCACACTAAGTACTAGTAATCAATCTACCACATGTTATAAACAAACATATAACAACACACATTAGGATCTACTTACATCCTACTCCTTTCTCACTCTAGTGAAAAATTCATTTTCACTTACTCAAAAGAAAATAATCTTATGTTTTCAACAAAATCTTCATCACATGCAGTTTTACATCATGCTGGATCATTAACAATACAGTTTTACATCATGTCGGATCATCAACTATTAGCAATAAGCATCTACAAACCAAAAGTTCAAACCACTCAAATTGTTAAAACTTTAAGCATAAAAATACTCAACCACTACTTGACTTGATAACTTATAACAATGATAAGTATCAATCGCATCAAGTACACATAACAAGAAAAGACAGACACAACTGGCACACACGCTCACTAGATCTGACTGCACAGAACGGCTCTGATTGACACATAACCTCACAGTCCGAAGACGACTAGCTCTGATACCACTTTGTAACACCCAAACCCGTTATTTAATTAACTCTGCCTTTATAAAATCTTTTTCGAAAATACGCAGCGGAAAATTGAAAATCTGATTTATAAAGCGCTGGTTTGAATATCACAAACTTCATTCAAAGATAATACTAATACATTTATCTAGTAAAATATTCGAATGAACTAAAAACAAAACCTCGCATCGAACGATGCGTTATTAGTTATACAAAACGGATACTTTTCAAATGAAAGCTTAAGACCAACAGAGTATACTAAGAGGACTACATGCATATACATATAAAAACCCCTTTTTCCCGTGTCTCAATCAGAGCAGAGCTTCACCATTGCACTCGGACGAGGCTAACACATAACCTGTCAACCTGGACCCCCAAAGGTCCAGCAATTAACACAAAGCAGAGAGTTAGAAAACATAAACATAAATATAAGTGTGAGTAGTATACTACACACTTCACACGCTATCATACATTTCTAACTCACGCACATACATCGTCAAATACGACTACCAATTAATCATCCATTTACAAACACACCAATCATATAGTTTCACGTCTTCTCGGACACTACCAAAGTGTTCATTTTATAGTCATGACGGACTCTACACTTGTTCATTTTATAGTCATGACGGACTCTACTCACATACCAAGTCATGGCAACAATCATAGTATTAAACAATTAGTAAATACCAAAGCTTAACACATACGGAAAACACATTACAATCCAATCAGATATTGTCACATAACAATTATCCAATACATGTGCATTTACCCTAATGCATCTAATGCCAATTATCCAATGTCATGTCATCCCTAGACACGACTAATGCATGTGGTACCATTTCCACGTTGTTCAGATTTCAGTCATGACGGACTGTTCAGATTATAGTCATGTACGGACTGTTCAGATTATAGTCATGTACGGACTGTTCAGATTATAGTCATGCACGGACTCTACATCAGTTTTACATCATGCAGGATGCTGTCAGTTTTACATCATGCAGGATGCTGGCCAACTTAGACCATCTCATTCAGTTTTACATCGTTGCTGGATGGTGTCAGTTTTAGATCATGCAGGATCATCATCAATACAGTTTAAAATCATGTCGGATCTCGGTTATCATCAACCATCTCTCCCATAAAGAGGAGTCACACAGTTTTATATCATGTTTGGATATAGGCTCCAGATCTCGGATAACATAATCCCATCTTCGGCCACTTTTCATAAACATAGTCCATTTTCATCAATTATTGGAATTCACATGATTCCCATAACACAATTATTCATGAATGCATGATTACTTTTAAACACATCAAATACATGACGCTATCTAGCTCGAAGCTATTCATTCACTGATGCGGAAACACAATTCCAACATCTAACACATTAGGATAACACAATATCCTATCACTCCAATCATAATTATTCACATGATAATTATCTGCATAACCATTTTTATACACATAAGGTTTCATTTACACTTATGTCATAAAACACACATCATTTCCTTAACATTGCAAATTAATGCTAAAACATCTCATTGCTCACTTTAAGCTACAACTTATTGCATACACGTTTATCAATCATATAACGATTAACAATAAGCATTAACAACATCAACATGTATCAACAAACATGTAAGGATACCCTTAAACCATGTTACAAGTGCCTAATTACACTTACAAACATTAACAAAAATTGCTGTCACAGAGGCCTTCGCTAAGCGAAGGCTTAGCGAGACATGGCGAACCTCACCAGGGGATCACCTGCTCATAGTGAGCTTCGGCGAGCTTCAGCGAACCTGTTCGCTACAGCGAACTCCTGGTCGCTTAGCGAACTATACCAGAAAAATATCTGTTCTTGAGTTTCAATAAGGCGGTTTAACCTCAAATCAACTCAAAAATCCATCTAGACATGTTATAAATTCTTATAAACAGCTAATTCAAGCATATATGGTATCAAGGAACATTAATCATCCCTTCTAAACATCCAAATACATCAAACAATCAAAATCATGCCAATTTCTTGCAAAATAAGCAAAGTTGCATAAACATGCAAATCATTGATCAAACATCTACATATTCCCATTTTCAACTCCCCAAAGTTGTTTACCTCATCTACCATGAGTTCACTACACATGTTAGGATCAAAAGAATCCATTTTCCATTAAGAAAATCACCCACAAAACTCACAAGAAAATAGAGTGGAAAGAGTTTGGGAATGGAGGAATCGACATCCTCCCCTCTTTCGAATCACTCACGAATATGTAATCTAACTCTCGTACCTTAGCTCGACGAATCCACAAGCTTGCTCTTCTCTTTCTCTCCCACGAGCTCTACCTCTCCCTCATGAGCTCCTTGCCCTAGCTAAGCTCTCAATCTTCCTTTCTCATGAAACATAATTATGAGACTATTCATGGTTGACTTGGCTACTTATAGCTCTCTCTATTCTCATGGATCAAAGCCCACTTGGCTAGGCCCAATGCCTATTCCACGCCCAAAGGCCCAAACAACATAACTTCTCGCTCATTAACTTACGTTCTCGCTAAATGATTATTCGCCGCTTAATAATTTAATTATAAATCACGCCCTCGCGTAATAAAATAATTAAATAACGAATACTAAATTTTGGGTCGTTACATAACCCGAGTATTCTTATCACCGCCTCTTCAGACTGATGTTGAGTATTATTACCACCGCCTCTCCATGCTGACCTTGTGTAACCCAAATTGCATCACCATATCCTTGACTTGATTTCCCACAAGCCAAACGTGATTCTTCCATTAGTTTTCTCTAGCCTAAACTTCACAGCGGACTCCCTACTCCTGAATCAAACCAAGAGCTCTGATACCAGTTGTTGGAAAAAACCGGCATAGAGAAAATAAAAGAATGCAAGCACAACACAAGAATATAACGTGGAAACTCCAAACCGGAGAAAAAACCATGGTCGTTGTCAAAAACGACAACCAGAGAATAAACACTATGTGAAAATTGTTACAACACATAGACTACCCTCAACCTTCCCTTGGCCCCCAATACACCCACACTCTCCAAAACAAATACCTAACTACATCTCTCAACCCTCTAATACAAGAGTACAAGAGAAAAACAAAAAAAAGTCAGATATAAGCTTAAAGTGCTACTGACTGGTGCAATTATAAACAAAGAGCTTAGGTTCATTATATAGCTTTGATTTCCTCCTTGTTTCACAATTCTAAGCGATGTGGGACTTTCAATAGCTATTTTTTAACCTCCGTCTTTTTCTTCATTAGCAATGTGGGACTTACATTGCAATCAATCCCAACAATCTCCACCTTTATTGTAATGGTCTTCAATCTTCATTGTCTACACCGACAATCATTATCTTCTGCTTCCATTGTCTATACCGACAATCATTGTCTTCACCAACAATCATAATTCTCATTGTCTATACCGACAAATTAAATTATCATACTTCACCATAAAAAAGTACACTCCACTTGGAACTAAACCATCCCAAGAATTTTATTCACTTGGAACTAAACCATCCCAAGATTTTGCTTCACTTGGAACTAAACCATCCTAAGAATTTTCTTCACTTGAAACTAAACCATCCCAAGATTTTTCTTCACTTGGAACCAAGCCATCCCAAGAATTGCATCTCGAAACCTCGCTGAAAATTTATGGTGCAACTTCCATGTTGGCTTTCTCCGGAAGCTCATCAGCTATCGAGATAACTGCGTACCTTGCATCAATGCCAACCAATGCCCGCACGCTATCATCACACACCTTGCATCCATGATGCCAATGTGTCACTTGAACAACTTCAAACATCTATGAAACCACCTCAGGCCATTGTTAGGCTCCAACAATTCCAGTTTAGTTACATCATCTGGTAAACCTTGTTTCACTAGTCCAACTAAACTCATGTCACTAACAAGTACCCACCCGAAGATCCACAACTTAACCAAAACATGAGAATCACCACTAGTAACAGATGCATAACTAATAATAGTAGAACTATCTAACAAGTATCTACCTACTATCTATGCATCAAAGTTCAAGAAAATACCTCGCATTATGTTAAAAGAAACTCACCCATACCTTGAACCTTACTAGCTTTCCGTCACCGAGATGAACAACTCCAGCTTCAACTAGCTCTAGGGATTCAAAAATATTTCTTCTTCAAATACATGTGATAGGAGCTTCCAAAGTCCATGACTCAACACTCCACCAATTCCCAACTTCCACTAGCACCTCTACATCATAATAAGTTGTTGTTTCAGACATAACCCGAGTATTCTTATCACCGCCTCTTCAGACTGATGTTGAGTATTATTACCACCGCCTCTCCATGCTGACCTTGTGTAACCCAAATTGCATCACCATATCCTTGACTTGATTTCCCACAAGCCAAACGTAATTCTTCCATTAGTTTTCTCTAGCCTAAACTTCACAGCGGACTCCCTACTCCTGAATCAAACCAAGAGCTCTGATACCAGTTGTTGGAAAAAACCAGCATAGAGAAAATAAAAGAATGCAAGCACAACACAAGAATATAACGTGGAAACTCCAAACCGGAGAAAAAACCACGGTCGTTGTCAAAAACGACAACCAGAGAATAAACACTATGTGAAAATTGTTACAACACATAGACTACCCTCAACCTTCCCTTGGCCCCCAATACACCAACACTCTCCAAAGCAAATACCTAACTACATCTCTCAACCCTCTAATACAAGAGTACAAGAGAAAAACAAAAAAAAATCAGATATAAGCTTAAAGTGCTACTAACTGGTGCAATTATAAACAAAGAACTTAGGTCCATTATATAGCTTTGATTTCCTCCTTACTTCACAATTCTAAGCGATGTGCGACTTTCAATAGCTATTTTTTAACCTCCTTCTTTTTCTTCATTAGCAATGTGGGACTTACATTGCAATCAATCCCAACAATCTCCACCTTGATTGTAATGGTCTTCAATCTTCATTGTCTACACCGACAATCATTATCTTCTGCTTCCATTGTCTATACCGACAATCATTGTCTTCACCGACAATCATAATTCTCATTGTCTATACCGACAAATTAAATTATCATACTTCACCATAAAAAGTACACTCCACTTGGAACTAAACCATCCCAAGAATTTTATTCACTTGGAACTAAACCATCCCAAGATTTTGCTTCACTTGGAACTAAACCATCCTTAGAATTTTCTTCACTTGAAACTAAACCATGCCAAGATTTTTCTTCACTTGGAACCAAGCCATCCCAAGAATTTCATCTCGAAACCTCGCTGAAAATTTATGGTGCAACTTCCATGTTGGCTTTCTCCGGAAGCTCATCAGCCATCAAGATAACCGCGTACCTTGCATCAATGCCTACCAATGCCCGCACGCTATCATCACACACCTTGCATCCATGATGCCAATGTGTCACTTGAACAACTTCAAACATCTATGAAACCACCTCAGGCCATTGTTAGGCTCCAACAATTCCAGTTTAGTTACATCACCTAGTAAACCTTGTTTCACTAGTCCAACTAAACTCATGTCACTAACAAGTACCCACCCGAAGATCCACAACTTAACCAAAACATGAGAATCACCACTAGTAACAGATGAATAACCAATAATAGTAGAACTATCTAACAAGTATCTACCTACTATCTGTAACACTCGAACCCATTATTTAAGTAATTCTACCTTTATTAAATCTTTTTTCAAAATACGCAACGGAAAATTGGAATTTAAGTTATAGAATATTAGTTCTAGGTATTACACTCCTCTTTACAAAATAATACTAACATGATTATTTAATAAAAACTCGTTTTATACAATATAAATTCCCTTATAAAAGATACATTTTTCCAATCTAAATACATGAGTCATGAATGACTCTATATACTATATACAACCCCCTTTCCCGTGTCACAATCAGAGCGGAGCTTCACCAAAGACTCGAACAACGAAACACACATATCCTGTAAAATCTGGACCCCCAACGGTCTAGCACATAACACATAAAAGAGAGTTAGACAACATACTCAAAATATACAAGTGTAAGTAAATGGTACTTAAACACTTCTTCATAAAACATGTATAATCATACATTATACACATACATCATCATCTATCATTCAATTATAAGTTCTAAATCATTATAATCAAACATCACTTCAACGAATAGAAATAAGCACACTTAGCAAAATATGCGTCACTTAACAATTATCACATAAATGCAAACATATGTGTCACATATCAAATATCAAATAATGTACACATATCCTAATGCAATCTAATGCCTCAACTTCATGCTATGTCATCCTAGACATTTCTAATGCATGTGGTACCATCTTCTTTATTAGAGTATCTCACCTCTAATATCCTTCTTTATCGGATAAATATAATCCGATATCCTTCTTTATTGGAATATCCAATATCACATATATTCATGAATGCATGTATGTATTTCATGAATTCACTCACAATTAATAGCATTAAGCTCTTCATTTATAATGTGGAACACTATCCAACATTTCTTCTTTATTAAGATAACACTATACCTTAATATACGTCTTTATTAGAATAACATAATTCTAATATCCTTCTTTATTAAGTTGATTAACACCTTAATATACTTCTTTGATATTTAAACAAACATCATCAACAATCATCAACACATACCATGCATTTACTCACATTTTTAACACAATACTAATAATATAAGTAAAGTGTATTAAGCATACATTTTATCATAAAACAAACTCCGGAATCGGAATCTACGCGAAAAACTGGGTAAAATACATAATATAACATATTAGAACCCTTAAAGCCATTCAAATTTCAAAACAGCAAAGTGCTGTGCTGTCACGGTGGCTGAGCGAGGGCTTAGCGAGCCGTAGCGAACCTGCCCTGTTCGCTGAGCGAAGGCTTAGCGAGCCGTAGCGAACCACACCAATGGAACTCATGCTCGTAGCGAGCCGTAGCGAACAGCTCCTGCCAGAAATGCTCAAAACATGCGATTTCCACCCAAATTCACCAAAAAAATCCCATTTTTCATGTTATAAACCCCAAATGAGTTTGTATTCAAGTGCAACAAACATATCTACACACAAAAGGACGGTTCATTTCACCGATCTACTATTTTTACTACGAAAAAGTAAGGATTTAACACTTTTACTCAAAACTCTCAAGAACACAAAGTTCTTGAGTTTAATCATTCATAAACTTCGTTTTTAACCATTAAATTCGTTCATACATCATGATAAGAGCATATTAAACATGTTATGAACCTTAGAATCGATTTCCATTAAGAAAATCCATTCACAACTAAAACGAAAATGGGGTGGAGGAAGTTCGGGTGAGGAGAAATCGACATTCTCCCCTTCCTCAAGTCACACACAAATATGAAATCTACTCTCTTACCTGGATTCGAAGAAAACTCGAAGATTTGCTCTTGATCTCTTCACTTTCCCCTTGCCCTAGCTCTTGAGCTCTCCATTCTCTCTTCATCCTTCACAAATGTTGAGAAAATGAGTTTCTCTCTCTATCAAGGCCATAAGTAGTGCCCCCCACTCATGAGACAAGGCCCATTGGGCCTCAAGCCCAATAGCTTGGCGCAACTCGCGTTAACTCTCACTAACTCACGCGTTAAGTAAAACTCTCGATAAATAACTTAAAGTTACTATCTTACTTAAAAACAACGTCACCAAATAATTAAACACTTAAATAGTGAATAATAAATTTGGGTCGTTACAACTCTCCCCTACTTAAAAGATTTTCGCCCTCGAAAATTACGCTACTAAAACAACTCCGGATAACTCCTGTATCCGACCCTCCAATGAAACGCTCAAAACACTACACATTACCAAGTTTGATAAAATTAGTTTATCCCATCCAACACAATTTTTGTCCATTTATCAACAAGAGATCAAGGACGGCCAGTTCCTCAATTTGTCGATAAATATTCAACAATCATGATATCGGCACAAACCATTCTTATCAAACCGCTAAAACATCCACTTCGTACGAAACATCCATAGACTCACATTCTATGGCCTCACAACGTTACCCTAAAACAGGTACAACCAATTGAACACACTCCGAAAAGATACTCCCGTGGAATACTCCACAAATCCTATAAGTCTCTGATTCCCTCATGAATCACTTAACCGTGTTACATCACTTATTCATGTCGGATCTTATTCCAAACATATCACTCGATAATTCAATTCCAAGAATCACTTGATGACCAACATTCTCAATCTTTATTGACACATGCTAAAACTACCGTCTCTAACTGTCAAATTCCTTTTCTCATATATCTCCAATCATTGAGTCGAATCTCGATACGACTATTCTATTCCCAAGTAATCTCTTAACTAATATTTGCATTCCTTAACGCAAACATTTTCCAATACCACTTCTCCTTAATCTTTTTTTTTTTGTAATTCACTACTTCTAAATTAGGCCACTGCCTAGGATTGGTTCTCCAAACAATGATAACTTCCATCTCGTTAATTCCAAACGACATCTTCAATTCACCCATAATCCATCTATCGATGTTCCTCATCATCTTGCATTGCAACAAGCATACTCTTCTCTGTTTATTCACCCATCGGTTTCTTATTCACCTCCGACCTCTACCAATCATCATCTCTCTGTGGATATCTATCTTTAAACTCCTCCTTAGTACATTTGATACCAAAATCAAACTCTTGAGTTTAATCCTCAAAAACTCCAATACTCGTCATTCCATCTAATTCTATCCATTAAATTCTAATCAACTTTTGTCTTAGTTACTCTTACTAATGATTCCTTGTCTACTCCCAATATGACATCTCTAGAAAATTTCCAAAATTCTCGTCCAAAAATACATTTTAAGTTATACACCAAATCACTATCGTTCCATCATCCATGATGAAACAATTTAAAATCCTTTACTTCATTGTCACCGATTACGACCATACTACATCAACATCCACGATGCATCTAACAAAACTAGTCTCTACCGACTCTTCCATTCCATGAATCCAAATTCCTTAGCAAATACTTACTCACTCTTATCTTTTGGGCACTACAAAATGCTCTCCGACACTTACTTTAGGCATCGCCTTCAACTCCTTACTATATGTGCTCAAACACAACATCTACTCACATGTGCGGTAATCCTTTTCACAACTCTCACCTAGCACAAGTCACTTTCAACATGACCTCATATTACTCATTCTTAGCATGTTCTCCAACAGCTAACTTTATTATTTCTAATCATTCTAAGACGTTACTACTCACTTAGCTTCATCTCAACCTCCAAGACTCTACGTCCTCGTTCAACATGTGACACCAATTGTCCGGTCATTGTCCAAATCCAATTACTCTTTCTTCGACAAGCCTCTCACAAAATCCTTCGAATAAACTCGATTATTCATACAATTCTTACTTCCAACGATTCAACAAGCATACCAATCCTATTATGATATTTCTCAATTCCATTCTCATCTACTTTAAAACCTACTTCCTTTAATTTCCTCGATTAATTAACATCAACGGTTCACTAGTCTTCACATCTATTTCTCTAAGCTTCTCAAACCTCTTCTAGAAATCACCTCGCACACTAGACTTAGAACTCCGACTTGTTCAACCAATTCAACCTACTACCATATGCACGACTCACATAAAACTTCTTACTCAAGAATCCTGTACAACATCCGATCCACTTGGATGACAACTTACTTCAAAATCATCACCTCCTCAAGAATCTTAATCACTCCCTCTTCTTCATATTCGACTCATTTCGATCAAACAGATACTTCAACTTTGGTCCACAAAACACGCCTCCATAATTTTAGTGCAACACACGATCTCCAACCGTTCCGAATACTCTTCATCTCACTTAACCAATCTCACTAACGCCCCACGACGAAACACTTGGTCCGACAACTTCTCTTCTAGTAGTTTCTCACAACTTGTTGCTCCTATTCATTCCACTTCGAACAACGTCACCACTTCCTGAATATTCCGCTTCAAGAACATCTCTACTCATCTCATTCTTCTCACGTTCGAAACACCTCAGAGGGATATAACCTTCTCTCCCACTTATCTCAAACTCACTCGTATTCTTCCACTAGAACTTCCGGTGCTCACACCTAACGGTTCTATCGTCTCTAAACATATTCTTCCTAAGAAGAAACTAGTATCGACATCGTTTACACGCATGTCGCATACAAAGGACAAAACCTAACCCATGATACCTAAACACTTACACAAAATCATGCAAGCATCCAAGTAACCTATACTTCCCTCACTTTTCAAAGTTAGGAAATCAAAACAACACAAGAAAAATGATCATTGCATAGCAATAATTCATATTCACATTTATTCTAGTCCTAACAAACACAAGAAGGCAAGAATTTCACATCCAATCAACTTAGGACATGACATCAACAAAATAAAATTCTTGTCTGGCTCCCTCGCTTAGCAAAAACTAGCGAGCTCCCGGCGAGACAAGTCAAAAACATTCACAGGATTTAGCAAGACTTAGCGAGACTCAGCGAGGTTCATTCTTCTCCTAGCGAGCACATCCAAAAATCTGGGTGCTCTGCTACGGTTTTGAACTTACGCTCACTAAACTCTCATTTTCTCGACTCACTAATCCACAAAATCCAAAACATCAAGCATATAACATCATTATATACTTGAAAGTACAATTAGAATCATGCATCAACAATCAAAACATAGAATCGTGAGACCTTCACGTTTTTACTCATAAAATTTATAGTAATTCAAGTTCCTAGTATTAGTCTAATACATGTTATAAACAAAACATATATCAACCACATACTAGAATACACTAACATCCGATTCTTCTCACTATTTTGAAAATTTAATTTTCACTTACCCAAAAGAAAATAACTCTATATTTTCACCAAAATCTTCAAGAAATAATATTAGTTTTTAAAATTATTTCAAATCATTACCACATGCAGTTTTATATCATGCCGGATCGTCACATGCAGTTTTATATCATGTCGGATCATCACATGCAGTTTTATATCATGCCGGATCATCAACAATTAGCAAACAAGCATCAATCAACCAAGTTTAAACTACACAATGGTTAAACTCTAATCATATACAACTATTATAAACATAGAAGTATAATACTCACACATCTACTCACAAGAAGAATGGATAATCTAATCCAATTCACATCACTCATAGTCCCTAAACGAACAACATGAATGATTTCACAAAACAAACACCACAAAATCGTTAGACAAACACGACTGACACACAATACTCACTTGGTCTGACTGCACAGACCTGCTCTGATCGACACATAACCCACACAGTCCGAAGATAACGGGGCTCTGATACCAATTGTAACACCCGAACCCATTATTTAAGTAATTCTACCTTTATTAAATATTTTTTCAAAATACGCAACGGAAAATTGCAATTTAAGTTATAGAATATTAGTTCTAGGTATTACACTCCTCTTTACAAAATAATACTAACATGATTATTTAATAAAAACTCGTTTTATACAATATAAATTCCCTTATAAAAGATACATTTTTCCAATCTAAATACATGAGTCATGAATGACTCTATATACTATATACAACCCCCTTTCCCGTGTCACAATCAGAGCGGAGCTTCACCAAAGACTCGAACAACGAAACACACATATCCTGTAAAATCTGGACCCCCAACGGTCCAGCACATAACACATAAAAGAGAGTTAGACAACATACTCAAAATATACAAGTGTAAGTAAATGGTACTTAAACACTTCTTCATAAAACATGTATAATCATACATTATACACATACATCATTATCTATCATTCAATTATAAGTTCTAAATCATTATAATCAAACATCACTTCAACGAATAGAAATAAGCACACTTAGCAAAATATGCGTCACTTAACAATTATCACATAAATGCAAACATATGTGTCACATATCAAATATCAAATAATGTACACATATCCTAATGCAATCTAATGCCTCAACTTCATGCTATGTCATCCTAGACATTTCTAATGCATGTGGTACTATCTTCTTTATTAGAGTATCTCACCTCTAATATCATTCTTTATCGGATAAATATAATCCGATATCCTTCTTTATTGGAATATCCAATATCACATATATTCATGAATGCATGTATGTATTTCATGAATTCACTCACAATTAATAGCATTAAACTCTTCATTTATAATGTGGAACACTATCCAACATTTCTTCTTTATTAAGATAACACTATACCTTAATATACGTCTTTATTAGAATAACATAATTCTAATATCCTTCTTTATTAAGTTGATTAACACCTTAATATACTTCTTTGATATTTAAACAAACATCATCAACAATCATCAACACATACCATGCATTTACTCACATTTTTAACACAATACTAATAATATAAGTAAAGTGTATTAAGCATACATTTTATCATAAAACAAACTCCGGAATCGGAATCTACGCGAAAAACTGGGTAAAATACATAATATAACATATTAGAACCCTTAAAGCCATTCAAATTTCAAAACAGCAAAGTGTTGTGCTGTCACGGTGGCTGAGCGAGGGCTTAGCGAGCCGTAGCGAACCTGCCCTGTTCGCTGAGCGAAGGCTTAGCGAGCCGTAGCGAACCACACCAGTGGAACTCATGCTCGTAGCGAGCTGTAGCGAGCCGTAGCGAACAGCTCCTGCCAGAAATGCTCAAAACATGCGATTTCCACCCAAATTCACCCAAAAATCCCATTTTTCATGTTATAAACCCCAAATGAGGTTGTATTCAAGTGCAACAAACATATCTACACACAAAAGGACGGTTCATTTCACCGATCTACTATTTTTACTACGAAAAAGTAAGGATTTAACACTTTTACTCAAAACTCTCAAGAACACAAAGTTCTTGAGTTTAATCATTCATAAACTTCGTTTTTAACCATTAAATTCGTTCATACATCATGATAAGAGCATATTAAACATGTTATGAACCTTAGAATCGATTTCCATTAAGAAAATCCATTCACAACTAAAACGAAAATGGGGTGGAGGAAGTTCGGGTGAGGAGAAATCGACATTCTCCCATTCCTCGAGTCACCCACGAATATGAAATCTACTCTCTTACCTGGATTCGAAGAAAACTCGAAGATTTGCTCTTGATCTCTTCACTTTCCCCTTGCCCTAGCTCTTGAGCTCTCCATTCTCTCTTCATCCTTCACAAATGTTGAGAAAATGAGTTTCTCTCTCTATCAAGGCCATAAGTAGTGCCCCCCACTCATGAGACAAGGCCCATTGGGCCTCAAGCCCAATAGCTTGGCGCAACTCGCGTTAACTCTCACTAACTCGCGCGTTAACTAAAACTCTCGATAAATAACTTAAAGTTACTATCTTACTTAAAAACCACGTCACCAAATAATTAAACACTTAAATAGTGAATAATAAATTTGGGTCGTTACAACTCTCCCCTACTTAAAAGATTTTCGCCCTCGAAAATTACGCTACTAAAACAACTCCGGATAACTCCTGTATCCGACCCTCCAACGAAACGCTCAAAACACTACACATTACCAAGTTTGACAAAATTAGTTTATCCCATCCAACACAATTTTTGTCCATTTATCAACAAGAGATCAAGGACGGCCAGTTCCTCAATTTGTCGATAAATATTCAACAATCATGATATCGGCACGTTAACTCTCACTAACTTGCGCGTTAACTAAAACTCTCGATAAATAACTTAAAGTTACTATCTTACTTAAAAATCACGTCACCAAATAATTAAACACTTAAATAGTGAATAATAAATTTGGGTCGTTACACTATCTATGCATCAAAGTTCAAGAAAATACATCGCATTATGTTAAAAGAAACTCACCCATACCTTGAACCTTACTAGCTTTCCGTCACCGAGATGAACAACTCCACCTTCAACTAGCTCTAGGGATTCGAAAGTATTTCTTCTTCAAATACATGTGATAGGAGCTTCCAAAGTCCATGACTCAACACTCCACCAATTCCCAACTTCCACTAGCACCTCTGCATCATAATAAGTTGTTGTTTCAGACGTAACCCGAGTATTCTTATCACCGCCTCTTCAGACTGATGTTGAGTATTATTACCACCGCCTCTCCAGGCTGACCTTGTGTAACCCAAATTGCATCACCATATCCTTGACTTGATTTCCCACAAGCCAAACGTGATTCTTCCATTAGTTTTCTCTAGCCTAAACTTCACAGCAGACTCCCTACCCCTGAATCAAACCAAGATCTCTGATACCAGTTGTTGGAAAAATCGGCATAGAGAAAATAAAAGAATGCAAGCACAACACAAGAATATAACGTGTATACTTCAAACCGGAGAAAAAACCTACAGTCGTTGTCAAAAACGACAACCAGAGAATAAACACTATGTGAAATTTGTTACAACAAATAGACTACCCTCAACCTTCCCTTGGCCCCCAATACACCCACACTCTCCAAAGCAAATACCTAACTACATCTCTCAACCCTCTAATACAAGAGTACAAGAGAAAAACAAAAAAATATCAGATATAAGCTTAAAGTACTACTGACTGGTGCAATTATAAACAAAGAACTTAGGTCCATTATATAGCTTTGATTTCCTCCTTGCTTCACAATTCAAAGCGATGTGGGACTTTCAATAGCTATTTTTTAACCTCCTTCTATTTCTTCATTAGCAATGTGGGACTTACATTGCAATCAATCCCAACAATCTCCACCTTTATTGTAATGGTCTTCAATCTTCATTGTCTACACCGACAATCATTATCTTCTGCTTCCATTGTCTATACCGACAATCATAATTCTCATTGTCTATACCGACAAATTAAATTATCATACTTCACCATAAAAAGTACACTCCACTTGGAACTAAACCATCCCAAGAATTTTATTCGCTTGGAACTAAACCATCCCAAGATTTTGCTTCACTTGGAACTAAACCATCCTAAGAATTTTCTTCACTTGAAACTAAACCATCCCAAGATTTTTCTTCACTTGGAACCAAGCCATCCCAAGGATTTTATCTCGAAACCTCGCTGAAAATTTATGGTGCAACTTCCATGTTGGCTTTCTTCGGAAGCTCATCAGCCATCGAGATAACCGCGTACCTTGCATCAATGCCAACCAATGCCCGCACGCTATCATCACACACCTTGCATCCATGATGCCAATGTGTCATGTGATAGGAGCTTCCAAAGTCCATGACTCAACACTCCACCGATTCCCAACTTCCACTAGCACCTCCGCATCATAATAAGATGTTGTTTCAGACGTAACCCGAGTATTCTTATCCCCGCCTCTCCAGACTGATGTTGAGTATTATTACCACCGCCTCTCCAGGCTGACCTTGTGTAACCCAAATTGCATCACCATATCCTTGACTTAATTTCCCACAAGCCAAACGTGATTCTTCCATTAGTTTTCTCTAGCCTAAACTTCACAGCGGCATAGAGCTCTGATACCAGTTGTTGGGAAAAACCGGCATAGAGAAAATAAAAGAATGCAAACACAACACAAGAATATAACGTTGAAACTCCAAACCGGAGAAAAAATCACGGTCGTTGTCAAAAACGACAACCAGAGAATAAACACTTTGTGAAAATTGTTACAACACATAGACTACCCTCAACCTTCCCTTGGCCCCCAATACACCCACACTCTCCAAAGCAAATACCTAACTACATCTCTCAACCCTCTAATACAAGAGTACAAGAGAAAAACAAAAAAAAGTCAGATATAAGCTTAAAGTGCTACTGACTGGTACAATTATAAACAAAGAACTTAAGTCCATTATATAGCTTTGATTTCCTCTTTGCTTCACAATTCTAAGCGATGTGGGACTTTCAATAGCTATTTTTTAACCTCCTTCTTTTTCTTCATTAGCAATTTGGGACTTACATTGCAATCAATCCCAACACAATTCGGAAGCACTTCTAGAGATAGATGGATAATCATCAATATTTCCGACAAACCATATCGCAGAAAATCATCAAAGTAAAGCTCGCAATGTGGAAATTCAAGCCGCATAAGACTAGGTTATCGTAAAGCTGAGTTGTCCTATATATTAATGTTCATCCAATTTCAAAACTCATTCGATCGTTTCAAAGATGCTGAAATCAGTATCCTTGATTCAAAACTTAATGCTACGCATGATATTGTCACCTTCGTTACTAAGTCCAAAAGTTTTGAGTAGCTAACAAAAGTTGATAGTAGCATTTTCCAGACAATCCAACTCCTCATAGCAATAGTTCATACTCATGATGATACATAGAGAAGTATTGAGATATAGTTAATTAGTCTAGTTAGTTAGCCTATAAATAGGTTTTGTTATAGTCATTTGTATCCAACTTTAATTCTACTCATTACTATCAATATAAGTTTTATAGTTTTTCTCTCTACTCTTTTATGGATGTCATGTTTCATAATAAGGTATCAAAGCAAAAATGATATCCACCTTAGAGAAATTTTCCGCTGCATTTGAACAAAAAAATTACAAATTATTCTCACAAATTTTGCGATACATGTGGATTTACGTACAGGAGTAACTGTTTAGGATAGCCAGTTTATGTTTGTCTATAGTATTATAAATAGTTTATTTATCATATGTACTGTATTTTTCAAGCAAAGATCCAAAGTTTTGTTTAATTTTAACCAAAACGTAAATTTGATTTGTAAACTCTTACGGGTGTATTAGATTGAGATTTTATGAGACAATTTTGGCAAAATAAGTCTTGATGATTTTATGAGATTTTGTTGGACTATATTGATTTTATAAGATTTTAAAGATTTTTGGGTAAATAGGGTTTTACCCCCCTGCAAAATGGGCGAATTTTGCATTACCCCCTGCAAAAAAAAATTTTGGGATTACCCCCCTGTAATATAAAGATTCATTCAATTACCCCCCTAATTCGCCAACTAGACATGGAATCTTTTTTTTTATGATGTGGCATGCATATGTGGATTTTCTTAGAATTTTTATTTATTTTTATTATTATAATTATTCCAAATCATTGTTATTTAAAAAAAAAAAAAAATTAAAAAAATCTTCATCTCAAATCCCACAATTTTTTTTTTCCAAAAAACAACTTTCATATCAAATCTCATGAAGCAACTTTCATCTCAAATCCCTAAATCGAAAAAAAAAATAAAATCATCATCTCCACAGTTCCTCCAATTCAAACTCTTCCTCCACCTCCTCCATAACCACCACCACCAACAACAACCCTAACATAATCAACTCCTTCATCCCTCTCCTTCCTGGTCTCTACCTCTCACGTGTTCATTCCTTTGATCTTGGTGAAGGATATGGGTTGGGTTAGCAATTACAAGTTCAAGAAAAATAACAACAACACATGTTCTCCAAACATCATTAATTCTGATTTAATTTTAATTTTTTGGAAAATCAACAAACAACAAAATTCAGATCTGAAAATCGGCGGAAATTAGTGAGAGTGATGCTGCAAGGAAGAGAGATGCAATTGGTGGGAAAGAGAGATGGACGACGACAATGGTGGTGGCTGGTGGTGGAGAATGAACCGTGAGATTTTATGTTTTGAGAAACTTATGAGTTTTTTATGGTTTTGGATTTATGGGTTTGAGATTGAATTGATGAGATGGAATTTAAGATTGAAGATGAAGTTTGTTGTTATTGTTTTGATTTTTTTTTTTTTAATTGAATGAAAGAATGGGTTGTTGTTGTTTGTTCTTCCCATGAGAGTGGTGAAGATTTCCTAATATACAAAAGTTTCCTAATATATAAAGTATTATGAAATCTTGATTGTAAAAAGTCTTTTGAAAAAAATCTCTCAAAATTCATTCAAATTATATGTTAAAAATCTTGATTGTAAAAAAGTCTTGTAAAAAAATCTTGGGTAAATAGGGTTTTACCCCCGTGCAAAATAGGAGAATTTTGCATTACCCCCTGTAAAATAAAAAGTTGTGATTCCCCCCTCGTAATATTAAGATTCTTTGTTTTACCCCCCTTAATTGACAACATGGATTTGGAATCTTAATTTTGCTGACAACCATACGTGGCTTTTTTTTTTACACATGCTTTTTTTACTGTTTTTATTTATTTAATTTTTATTTTGCCACATATTGAGCTATGTCATTTAAAAAAAATAAAAAATAAAAAATAAAAAAGGGGAAAAACAAACAGCAAGAAACAAACAATATTCTGTTTAGAGGTGACAAGGCTGATTTTTCTGCACTGCTTGATCAAATTAGATTCATTTCTTGGCTCTGGTTTAGTGGTAGAGCGGGACGCAAAGCAGGATATTCGTATTCCAATTGGTGTATTAATCCACTATGTTGTTTACAAAGCTTTTGAAACTTTTTAGTTTCCTTTATGTATTGTAAGGATTGAGTACTCCTTGTACTTCTTATTAATACAATCTTTTGCTTATCAAAAAAAAAACGAATGAATAATTATTTTTTTTTGGAAATCTAAATATTAAAAAAAAAAATCCTTACAATTTTTTTACGTGTATATTTCTAATCATCCAATAAAAAGGTCACCACCACCATCACCACCGGAAAACAAAAGCAGATGAATGAGACGAAAAAAATATTTGTAAAAAAGTTTGTAACAAAGATGTAGAATTTGTTAAAATATTTGTTGCAAAAAAACATATTTGATAAGTGAAGAAGAAAAAGTCTTGGAGAGTTTGAAAAAGTCTCAAGGCTTTTTGTGAGATTATTGAAAAAGTGAACAAAGAAAATGAGAAGAAAAAACAGGTGCAGTGATGATCAACTGTGAAAGTAATAAAGAAAAAGAAGAAGAAATTTGATACAGTGATGATGAAAATAAAAAGTTTTGGAGAGTTCAAAAAAGTCTCAAGACTTTTGGTGAGATTGTTGAAAAGGTCTATCAAGTGTATTTTCAACTAAAAAGTCTCTCAAAATCCATTCTAAAGAAGAATCCATCAAAATTTGTAGACTTTTGAATACCAATACACATTTTAAAAGTAGTAACAAATCTCAATTGAATACCAACGGATTTTGTTACCCCAAAAAAACAATCTTGTTTATCTTAATTTGAAATTCCTGGCACACAGTGGACAGGTGTTGCTCAAGGTGTAGCAACACTTGTCTGTTGTAGACAGATGTTGTTACTGGTGCGCCAACACTTGTCTATAAACAGAGCAAATAACATAAAACAATACAAACAATAAAGTAAATAACACACGAGAGTTGTTAACCCAGTTCAGCCTAAAGCCTACTCTGGGGGATACCAATCCAGGAAGGAAGTCCACTATCAGCAGTATTACTTCGAAGCTAAACTCACCCGTTTACAACTTCTCACTTAATCACTACCCAATGACCCTTCTACCTAGGAACTCCTAGATATGAGACCCCGTCCCAATTCCCACCTTAGCAACACAGACAGCGCTGCTATTCAATTCCACAATCACAACAGGTGGAGACACACTCCTAAGAAACTAGGATTCACTCTTGCTTAAAAGCTTGCGAGTAAACCACACAACACAATAGAACAATCTCCGTACTTCAAAGCTTAGGAGAAGTTCACACTTACAACTCAATAACACCCAGGTCCTAAGCTTGCATCAATGAGACACAAGAAAGGCTCACAATTAACACTCTAAAATCCCTAAAACACACGCTTTGTAAGAACACGATTTTAGATGCTTGAAACCATATGCTTGCCTTCGTATTTATAGTAGTAGAATGACTTGGGCTTCAAGACAAAATTAGGGCTTCTAGAATTGCGGCAGCAGTGATATATTTCTGAAAATAATAGTTATATTTTTGAAACCGCGAAAATATATTTTCCAAAAATATAATTCCTTTGGAAAATAAAACTAGGGTTTGGCTGCCTCATGAAACACATTAAACACGTGCGCCTTCCTCTGTAAGAAACCTTGAAACAATTCTTCAAACAGATCTTCAAAAGATTGAGTAGAAAATAATAACATCCAGCTGGCGCGCGCAGATACAGAGTCAGGTGTTGTTCCAAAGTGTCCCAACATTTGTCACAACACTTGGCTAAAATATGTTTTTGCAAAATGTAGCCAATATACAAAAACCCAACAATCTCCCCCTTTGGCAAATTTTGGCTAAAACAATATTAGACCAGTATATAGAGAGATACAGTATTACCTTTCCTTCGAGTCAACATGATCACACAACTAGGAAAGAAAGTAACACATAATAAAAACTACTTCCAGAAGAGATAAGTAGTATCAGAGGCAATGCAACAGCGGAATAAAACCAACTAGCCTCATGGAACAACACAAGGGAGAAATAAACTCCCATAGTAGATGCTAAGAAGTAGGAGAAATAAACTCCTAATAGTTTAACGCGCATTTCTTCAACATAAGAACAACAGGAAAAATAAATTCCCATAAGCATCTGAGAAAAATAAATTCTCAGTCATAATAGATAGTGGACTCAATAGTCAGGTGCCATAACACTTGGCACAACATTTGTCATCAAACATATTCAGGCGATCAAGAGATAATATCACTCACACTCCCCCTGAATTCATGCATACACATACCAGATAGAGAAAGAATATTCACTACTCCCCCTCAGTACATGCATATTACTCACACTCCCCCTTAATACGAGCATACGAACAAAAACGCAAAAACATTCACCAGATGTGAGAACATCTGTCCACACACTTGTCACACACACACACTACTCCCCCTTTTTAGCCACAATTTAGACAAACATCATGAATAGGAAATCATAGTGTACCAGAGCATAGAGAATATCAGTGTGCAGTTATTACAGACCATAGAGCACACACAGGTGCTAGAAATTCAGGGCCTTGCCCAAAAAAAGTAACAACAAAGAAACACCAAAAAATCATAAGAAAAACATCAGAAATCAGATTGAAGAACTTTCATCAGAGTCCTCCATCACATCCTCAGAGCCATCCTCAGAGCCACTAGTTCCTTGTCCTTCTTGTCCATCAAGCTCACCCTCAGCAGTCTCAGCAGCCTCCTCAGCCTTGAGTGCCTCAATCACACGATCTATTTTCAGTTTCCTGGCCTCAAGAGCTCTGCTGGTCTCAGTCAAATCTGCAATCATCTGCTTTCTTGACAGTACTCCAGCCTGGGCAGATGTGCCAACACCTGCTGCAGCATTTGTCCCATCCAGCAGCCTCTGCTCAATCACCAACACCCCTTTCCTTTTACAAGGAACATCAGTACTTCTCAGAATATCTGGGTGTTGCTCAAGGATGATATTGCATAGCAGAGTAGGGAGAGCAACTGGTTTCTCAACAGCATAGGTCAGGGCATGGCTTAAGGTTTCTTGGAAGAAATATGACCCATAATCAAATTTGGCCTTGGTACCCACAGCATAGATAAACTTTCCCAGTCCTCTGGCCACATCACCTGAGTGGGTTGTAGGGACCCAATTGTGTGCAGCTATCCTATTCAAAACAGCATAAAATGGAGAGAGGGAAGTTGCAGCCAACTTAGCCTTGCTTGGCCATACCTTGATCTTGCCACCTGTGAGGACCTTGCAGACCTCATTGTCTGTGACTTTCAGAGGAGCCACTTCTTCAGAATCCCTTTGCAAATATTGGTTGATCACAGTTGGAGAGAATTGAACACACTTTCCTCGAACAAAAACCTGCCTGTATTCAGGACTTGTTGGATCATTACAGTTTGCAGCCACATTAATCAAAAATTCTTTGACAAGCCTGTCATAGCACTTGTCCAAACCAACCACAGTTTTCATCAAACCTGCATACTCAAGAGCTTCAACAACAGGAGGACATTCAAGAATATCATCTTTCAAATTCCTTTCTAGAGCCAGCCTCCTATGATATACAAATTTCCATCTTGCAGAACCATTCTCCAGATGAAATGATATATTGTCTAAAGGAGCATAGGGAACAGTTTGAGGGACCTTCTTCCTTCCTATACTCTTCCTAGATGTGCTGCCAGATGCAGCAACATCTGTCTCTGGTTCAAAATCAGAATCACTATTTGGTGGAGCCTTCCTTTTCCTAGTTTCTGTTCTAGGTATTACCTTACTTACAGGTTTTGGAGGTCCATAAAGAGGCTTTTTACCAGTATCTTTTCTAGCCTTAGAAGATTTGGGTGTTTGGACAGGTGTATTAGCCGTCTCTACACCTTTACCAACCCTACTTCTAGTCCTCCTAGCCACACTAGCTTCAGAATGTGCAGGAATAGCCTTATCACTAATAGTGGTTTCATTTACAACTACAACATCAGGATCTTCATTGACAACCTTGTCAGGAACAGTTTCTTTATCAGCATCCTTAGGTGGGGGACTCTCATCAGACTCAGAATAGTCCACAATATTTTCCTGTGCCAAGGATGTGGTAACATCCGGCACAACATTTGGCGCAGCGCCATGTGTTGCAACATTCGGCGCAACATGAGTCTCAGGAGCAGTTTTCTTGAGAGACTCATCAGCAACTGCCTCATTGGTCTCAGTGGAAGCACCAATATTAGCATCAACAACAGTAGGGGGGTTAGGAACAGTTTTCCCCAATTTTTCAGATATAGCAGGGTCCTTTAAACCTAGGGTTTCAGCAGGATTTTCAACATTAAGACCTAAATTAACAGAAGTCTTACCAGATGTGTCAACATTCTCTTCTGCAGGATTAATGACAGGTGTAGGAGCATCACTCGATGGCAGTGGATCATTATACAGTTCAGACATTGTATAGGCCCTTCTCGATTCAGTTCGCGATTTCTTGCTCTTCTTCTTCTTTTTCTTAATTGAAGTGGAGGGAGATGAAGGATTTATACTCGTTCGTGATGATTTTTCCTTCTTTGCGACTGATTTTCTCCTCATCGTTGGACTTGTGGAAGGTATGGTGTTGAGAGGAATAGCATTAATCACCATTTGTGGTGACGGAACATCTTCATTCTTCGTTGGTGAGGATTTTGCAGAATCAGACATGATTATTGAGTAAGATTTTCTAAGAAAGGTCAAGATTAAAACAGAGTTGATGAAGAAGTTGGAGAGATTTTGATCGAGAGAAGATGCAGTTCTGTTTGTGTTTGGAACGAACACAAGAAGTTGAGCAGTTGGTTGCGTGTTTTGGGAATAGAATAAATGTTGTAATGATTTCCCTTTGTAAACGTGCAGAGAGTGTAGGAGGGAAGATAAAGTAACTGTTGTACACTCTCCTTGCAATAACTGCTATTGATTTTCAAAAAGGCAAATTCCCAATTTGCCCCTCAATTTTTCAAATTGACTTGCGTCCAAAGCTTTAGTAAAAATATCTGCTAATTGTTCTTCAGATGCAATGTGCTCAAGTGTAACAATTTTTTCTTCTACAAGCTCTCTTATAAAATGATGACGTATATCAATGTGCTTGGTCCTACTATGTTGAATAGGATTTTTAGAAATGTTTATAGCACTCAGATTGTCACAGTAAAGTGTCATGACATCTTGCTCAACACTATACTCCTTCAACATTTGTCTCATCCATAACAATTGAGAGCAACTACTCCCAGCTGCTATATATTCTGCCTCAGCTGTTGATAGAGACACACTATTCTGCTTCTTACTGAACCAAGATACTAGATTGTTTCCCAAGAAGAAACATGCACTAGAGGTGCTCTTTCTATCATCAGCACTTCCAGCCCAATCTGCATCACAATATCCAATTAAGGTAGAATCACTACCATGAGAGTATAAAATACCATAGCCACATGTTCCATTGACATATTTGAAGATCCTCTTTACTTGAGTCAGATGACTCATCTTGGGTTCAGATTGATATCTTGCACAAACACCAACTGCAAACATGATATCAGGCCTGCTAGCTGTGAGATATAGCAAGCTCCCAATCATACTTCTATAGAGACTTTGATCCACATCAACCCCTTTCTCATCTTTGGTAAGCTTCAAATGTGTAGGTGCAGGTGTCCTTTTGTGACTACCACCCTCCATTCCAAATTTCTTCACAATGTTTCTTGCATATTTTTCTTGAGAAATAAATATGGTGTCTTCCATTTGTTTGACCTGAAGACCTAAAAAATAAGTTAGCTCACCTACAAGACTCATTTCAAATTCAGATTGCATTTGATGCACAAAATGTTCCACCATTTGTCGCGACATTCCACCAAATACAATATCATCCACATATATCTGAGCTATCATTAGCTTCCCTTTCTCTTCTCTTACAAACAGGGTTTTATCATTACCACCCTTCTTGTATCCATGGCTGACAAGGAATTCAGTCAATCTTTCATACCATGCTCTAGGGGCTTGTTTCAATCCATAGAGTGCTTTCTTTAGTTTGTAAACATGGTTAGGAAAGCTTGGATCTACAAACCCTTTTGGTTGCTCAACATATACCTCTTCATTTAGATAGCCATTTAGGAATGCACTTTTTACATCCATTTGATATAGCTTGAATTTTAAAATGCATGCCACAGCCAAGAGTAATCTTATGGACTCCAAGCGAGCAACTGGAGCAAAAGTTTCATCAAAATCTACTCCTTCTATCTGGGTGTATCCTTGTGCTACAAGTCTGGCTTTATTTCTAGTAATATCACCATTTTCATCAGTTTTGTTCTTGTACACCCACTTTGTACCAATAACATTTATACCATCTGGTCTAGGTACTAGATCCCATACCTCACTTCTTTTGAACTGAGTTAGTTCATCCTGCATAGCATTGATCCAGTATTCATCAGTCAAAGCTTCTTTAACATTCTTTGGTTCAATCTTTGATATGAAACATGAATTGGAGATTGCTTCTTTTGATCTTCTTGTTGCAATTCCTTGATTTGGATTTCCAATGACAAGTTCCAGAGGATGATTCTTCTGTGTTCTAGTAGATGGTCCCTTGTTTGGTCTAGGAACCTCTGTAGTAGATTCAGAATGTTGATCAGGTTCAGGTTCAGTTTGATCATCATCAGGTGTTGGGACAGGTGTTATGACATCTGTCTCTTCAGCTGGATCTGCACTTGTTGTATCACTGTCATCAACAACAACATTAATTGATTCCATCATAGTTCTTGTTCTGGAGTTAAAAACCCTATACGCTCTGCTGTTGATTGAGTAACCTAAAAATATCCCCTCATCACTTTTGGGGTCTAATTTTCTTCTAGGTTCTCTATCTGCCAAAATATAACATTTTGACCCAAACACATGGAAATACTTCACAGTAGGCTTCCTATTCTTCCATAATTCATACAGTGTTGTAGCAGTACCTTTTCTTAATGTTACTCTATTGTGAATGTAACATGCTGTATTCATGGCTTCAGCCCAGAACTTGTAAGGAACATTTTTGGCATGCAACATTACTCTTGCAGATTCCTGTAAGGTTCTATTCTTTCTTTCAACCACACCATTTTGTTGAGGTGTAATTGGTGAAGAAAATTCATGAATTATTCCTTCAGCAGCACAAAAATCAGCAAATTTAGAGTTTTCAAACTCCTTACCATGGTCACTTCTGATTCTTACAATACCACAGTCTTTCTCCTTTTGAAGTTGTACACAAAGATTTTTGAATTCTTCAAAAGTCTCAGATTTTTCCCTAATGAAATTTACCCAAGTATATCTAGAGAAGTCATCAACAATAACAAGAACATATTTCTTACCTCCAAGACTCTCAACTTGTATGGGCCCCATCAGATCCATATGTAGTAACTCAAGAACTCTAGAGGTGGTCAAGTATTGCAACTTTTGGTGCGACACTTTGGTTTGCTTCCCAATCTGACATTCACCACAGATATTGCCTTCCTGTATCTGTAAGCTTGGTAGTCCTCTGACAGCTTCTTCTGATATGACTCTCTTCATGCTCTTCAGGTTAAGGTGTCCTAATTTTTGATGCCACAGCTTAACCTCTTCATTTTTAGTTAAGAGACATGTAGATACATTAGCTTCTTCAAGAGGGATCCACAAGTAGCAGTTGTCTTTTGATCTAACACCCCTCATAAGGATGTCTCCTTCATTATTGCTGACCAGACATTCATTTTTTGTAAAGTTGACTTTCATGCCTTGATCACATAGTTGGCTTATACTGATTAGATTGGCAGTTAGTCCTTTTACAAGGAGAACATTTTCAAGTTTTGGTCGACCATGGTCAATCAGTCTTCCAATACCTTTGATTTCCCCCTTTGCTCCATCTCCAAATGTCACAAAACTTGTGGCATAGGATTTTACCTCTTTCAAATACTTTTCAACACCAGTCATGTGTCTGGAACAACCACTATCAAAGTACCAGTCTTCTTTTGATGAGGCTCTGAGTGACGTATGGGCAATCAGACTTTTCCCACTGCTTTCAGCTGTATACTCCTTGGTATTGATTGTATCATCTTTTTGCTTCCATTCCATCCTTGTTTTAGTAATGGATGGTTCAGACTCTTGTGGAATTTCACTTGGATACCCATACAATTTGTAGCAGTAAGGCCTTATGTGCCCCTTTCTTCCACAGTGATGACATCTCCATGAGTGGTACCTGCTTCTTGGTCTAGGTATAAACCTAGGTTTCTGCCATCTTTGCTGATGTGGTGCCACATGTGGCAACACTTGTTTCTGCTGTCTAGGAGACAGGTGTGACGACATCCTGTCATGCATTTTTGGAGACGGTTGTTTACTTACCTCAGGCATATATTTCCCTTCTTTGTTGTAATCCATAATCCTATTAACATTTTTGTATTCATACCCAATGCCTGTTTTGGATCTACTAGGAGCAGGCAAGGTTTCCAGGATTTCATCTAGATCACTTCCTTTGAATAGCCTAAGAACATGCTTCTTTAAGTTCTCAAGATGAGTGTTTAATTCAGTTACCTCTTCATTCAGATGGGCTATCTCAGTCAGTTGTTTGATCTTGTCAGCTTCTAAGTTGATGATAGTTGCCTTCTGTTCCTCAATGATCTTTAAACTATCTTCCCATTTAGTACTAAATTCAGAGATTCTTGACAAATTAGCAGCTCTCTCAGTTTGCAACTTAGTGATTGTTTCTTTTTGCTCTTCAGAGACTCTGCAGACTTCTGCACTCTTCAGACACAGCTTTTTATATGATTCAGCAAGTTCATCAAAGGTTAGTTCTTCTTCACATGATTCAGTGTCAGATGTGCAAACACTTGTCAATACATGTATAGCTTTTGCAGTATCGGCTTCTCCTTCAGAATCTTCATCTGACCAAGTTACAGTTAACCCCTTCTTTTGTTTCTTCAGAAAGGTTCCACATTCACTTCTAATGTGACCAAACCCCTCACATTCATGGCATTGAACACCTTTATTTGGAGCTGATTTCTCATCTGTTACAGGTTTTCTGAAATTCCTGTAAGTGTTGCGACCAATGTCAGCTGCACCTGTCTTAGAGCGTTTGTCCATTCTTTTTAGCACCTTATTAAATTGTTTTCCCAAAAGAACCATTGCATCAGAGATGCTTTGTTCAGACTCTGTGTCACTCAGTTGATCTTCTTCCTCAACATTTGAAACAAAAGCAATACTTTTGTTTTTCTTATCCATCTTTTCATTTGTAGCTACCTCATAGGTTTGTAGTGAACCAACCAGTTCATCTAGCTTCATATCTGTGATATCCTTTGCTTCTTCTATAGCTGTGACTTTCATGTCAAACTTCTTAGGTAGAGACCTGAGCATTTTTCTTACCAGCTTTTCTTCAGGTATCTTTTCACCCAAGGCATCAAATTGATTGTCAAAATCAAGTATGGTCATGTGAAAATCCTGAATGGTTTCATCATCATTCATTCTAAGATTCTCAAACTTAGTAGTGAGGAGTTGTAGCTTAGACAGCTTCACTTTAGAGGTACCTTCATGAACAGTCTCAAGGATTGTCCAAGCTTCCTTATCACATACACACTTTTTGATGAGTCTGAATATGTGCTTGTCAACACCATTATATAGTGCATATAATGCTTTTGAGTTTGCAAGAGCAAGCTCATCCTCTTCTTTGGACCATTCTTCAGCAGATTTCAACTCAAGAGTTGGTTTACCATCTTTGTCCATCTTCACAGGTGGAGTCCATCCTCTCAGAATTGCCTTCCATGTCTTGCTATCAATTTGTTTTAGGAAGGCCATCATGCGGGACTTCCAATAGTCATAGTTTGAAGCGCCAACCAAAAGAGGTGGTCTGGTAACAAAACCTCCTTCTTTGTCCATCCTTGCCAGAAACGATTTCCCTGGAGCTCACCCTAAAATTCAGAACAGGGTGCCTGCTCTGATACCAATTGAAATTCCTGGCACACAGTGGACAGGTGTTGCTCAAGGTGTAGCAACACTTGTCTGTTGTAGACAGATGTTGTTACTGGTGCGCCAACACTTGTCTATAAACAGAGCAAATAACATAAAACAATACAAACAGTAAAGTAAATAACACACGAGAGTTGTTAACCCAGTTCAGCCTAAAGCCTACTCTGGGGGATACCAATCCAGGAATGAAGTCCACTATCAGCAGTATTACTTCGAAGCTAAACTCACCTGTTTACAACTTCTCACTTAATCACTACCCAATGACCCTTCTACCTAGGAACTCCTAGATATGAGACCCCGTCCCAATTCCCACCTTAGCAACACAGACAGCGCTGCTATTCAATTCCACAATCACAACAGGTGGAGACACACTCCTAAGAAACTAGGATTCACTCTTGCTTAAAAGCTTGCGAGTAAACCACACAACACAATAGAACAATCTCCGTACTTCAAAGCTTAGGAGAAGTTCACACTTACAACTCAATAACACCCAGGTCCTAAGCTTGCATCAATGAGACACAAGAAAGGCTCACAATTAACACTCTAAAATCCCTAAAACACACGCTTTGTAAGAACACGATTTTAGATGCTTGAAACCATATGCTTGCCTTCGTATTTATAGTAGTAGAATGACTTGGGCTTCAAGACAAAATTAGGGCTTCTAGAATTGCGGCAGCAGTGATATATTTCTGAAAATAATAGTTATATTTTTGAAACCGCGAAAATATATTTTCCAAAAATATAATTCCTTTGGAAAATAAAACTAGGGTTTGGCTGCCTCATGAAACACATTAAACACATGCGCCTTCCTCTGTAAGAAACCTTGAAACAATTCTTCAAACAGATCTTCAAAAGATTGAGTAGAAAATAATAACATCCAGCTGGCGCGCGCAGATACAGAGTCAGGTGTTGTTCCAAAGTGTCCCAACATTTGTCACAACACTTGGCTAAAATATGTTTTTGCAAAATGTAGCCAATATACAAAAACCCAACATAATTGAATACCACAAGATTTATTTAACTTTCGTAAAAGTCTTGATTGAATACCTCAAAAAAATTTTGTCATAAAAAAGTCTTTTAAAATCCCATGAAATCTCAATCCAATACACCCCTTAGAATTTACGTCATAATATATATTGTGTGTGCATATATAGAAACAAACGTACGCGCAAGCATTAATAATTCCAAATTTTAACTTAATTATAAATAAAAAAATAAAGATAATTAGCTTCTAATAAAAACATGTTAACAAGGGGTGAATTGTGTACTTTAAAAATCAATTAAAAACAAGGACTTAAAAAAAATTAACAAAATAAAATAAAGCACTAATAAATAAAATAAAAAATTATAAATAAAGTTGCGAAAACAAATAAATTAAATGAAAATAACTTGGAAGAAAAATAAAAGAGATGAAAAGGAATGGAGAAAAACACAAAGAAATTAGACTAGTTCGACCAAAAACAAAGGGTCTACTCTAGTCCCAAGGAGAAACTACTAACCTTTACAACTGACCAACTATCAACACAGACAATATGATAAATTGTAAATTAAGGTACGTCGAGAGGCACGACAACCGCATCGGACATAAATTGTAAATTAAGGTACGTCGAGAGGCACGACAACCGCATCGGACTTGCGGTGTGAAGTGAATTCACAGACAATAACAGCAATGAAACCACATCAACACCATCAACACATATTGACTCCGCAAAAAACCAAACAATCTCAAATATTTGATGTTATCTTTTGATCATTTGTGAAGATGAAAATATTTATTCAATACTCTCTTCGTTTTAAATTACTTGACTTTTTAGAAGGAAAAAAAAAGAAATTAAGAAAGTGTATTTTTGCACCTTATTTTCCTATTATACCCTTATTTTAATTTACCATTTTTTTTTTGCACACATTTTCTCTTTCAAATAAATTTAATATGTTATGCATCAATTTTTTTAAAAAAAATTATACAAAGAAGATTAGTAAAAAAAATTATACGTTGGTTTGGAGTCTACAATCCAAAACCAATTATGTTCGGATTCTGCGCTCCAGAAACGCGAATGTTCGTATTCTACAGTTCGAAGAGGAAATATATAAAAGAAATTTGCGTTGAGATTGCTTGGACTGTTTTAGACCGTCTAGGGTTTATCTGAAGCGATTACTTGGTTCTCTTAATCCCTTCGATTCTCACACTTCGATTACTCGGTTCTCTCAATCTCAATCCCTTCGATTCCCTTCCATTCTTACTCAAGTCAAACGCTAATAGGGGAGTCTTTGGATCGTAAATTCCGAATGAAAGACACTACAAGTAAGTTTTGAATCCCTTTCATTCTCTCAATCCATTCAATTGATGGTGGTGTTCGTTTGTGATCGAATCAATTTTCGTGATTCATTTTTTGTCTTAATTTCCATGAATTTGGGATTTTTATTAAATTTAGGGCATAGAGTTTGATTTATGTGCACCACCTGTTTGTGAAATTGCTTGAATGAGTGTTGATGTGGTGGTGTGTTTTGGCGTTTAAATTTAGAACATGGTTCGTTGAAACAGATATTAACAAACAACAATTTCCCAAAACATATATGTCTTTAATTTCTCCATGTAATGTATAAGTTTAGTCCCTAATTATGCAACTATTTTGTGAGGTAGATTGAAGTGAACCTCTTGTTGGTGTAAGCCCTAGAGGCCAATTATTTATAATTGCATGATACTTGTATTGGATAATTTACTTATTAAATAAAGGCTTTTCTTTATTATGTTTATGTGTTAAATAATAATAGAGTCCCTAGAATAGTAAGTTCATTGAATGGAACGTTAAGTGTGACTTAATCGTGAGAGTCCATTACACATAAGAACACTATTCTTAAAACATCTGTAGTCGAGCTTTAATGTGAATTGGGATAACATCAAAACATAGAGACTATTATGTTGGTAGACTGATGATCACATCTCACGGATCATAGATAAAGAGTTATCAAGTCTTCACATAGATATAAATATTAAGAGTAATATTTATATCGGATTGACCCACCATGAGAATACTACATAGTATGTTATGAAATGTCATAGGATATTCTCATAGTGATAAGTGGTGTATTCCACCCTTCGACCTGAAACCACTATGTTCCTTAGATGTAGGAGTGTAGTACTTTGTCGCCATTCAAAGTTATCCGTAACAGGATGACTATAAAGTTGGTTGATGGGTATTCCACGAATCATGCTAAGGGACATGAGTGACCTAGATGGAATTTACCCCTCCTACATAACAGGAGATATGTCTATGGGCCCAATATTGAACTTAACAAGGGTGACGTACTATGCCTTGTGTTCAATATAGACATAAGGGTAAAAGGGTAATTATACACATGAGTTTTATCACGGAAAGGTTTGTCAGATCACGTGACATTCTTGTGACTTGGGTAGCAGTGATGTGTTGCTAGATACCGCTCACTGTTTATAATATTAAGAATAATATTATTGCCAACGTTATAAGAACCTACAGGGTCACACACATAAGGACAGTCGATATGGAAGAAATAAGTAAGACTTATTTTGAGGGTGCGATTAGTGAAAAACGATTTTGGGCTTAAGAAGACCAAACACCGTTTGGCCCAACTGACCACACAAGAAACTCTATAAATAAGAAGCTTGTGTAGTTCAGTGAGTGCTTGCTTTTTCACAATTCGTTTTTCAGAGAAACCTTAAAGCTCTGAAACCCTAACCGCACTTCCTAAGCCTTCATCTTGTAGCAGCTAGCACTGAAAGTTGAAGACCTGTTCGTGTGGACTAGCTAAAGGTGCTGCCGTCGTGTGGTGCTTGTGATCAACGAATAGAAGCAAAGAGTTTGCTGTTTCAGTTCATCGAAAGGTATAACGTTTAACCTTGATCATGACCATTCGCAAGGATCCATTGAAGGAAAAAATTTAAAATTCCGCTGCGTTTTACACTCTGTTTTAAACACGATTTTCCTTCAGTGGTATCAGAGCCACTTGTGAAACCATGAATCGGTTTGTTGTTTTATTACTGTTTTATTAATATGGTTTTGAATCGGTATTAATAATAATAATAACAAGGATTAATAAAATTTGATTGATCAGTTTTAAAATATATATGTGATATATATTTCTGATACGACGCATCGGTGTATGTGATACATTGATCGTGTCATTCATTCGAATGTTTGAGTGATTGGCGTTTAATTTGGATGATTGTGAGCGTGAGCTTCGGAACCGTTTATGGTGAAGCATCATATATCCAATCGTTCATCTAGAACTAGCAGTCCTGAAACGTTTTGATGAATGGTGGTTGTATTAGGGTTTATAACAATACAAGTGTTGTGTTGTTATATAAACAGAACATATTGTTCATTGAAAGTTTTAAGTGATTGTCGTGAGCATGGATGAATGTGAGCGTGAGCTTCGGAACCGATAACTGGTGAAGCATCATATATCCAATCGTCTATGGTGAACAAAATCCTGAAACGTTTTGATGAATGATTACTGTATTAATTTTGGAACCACCGTCCGCTGACCGGGCAGCGGAACCCCCGGCTAACTCTGCGTAAGGTGATCAATCATGGTATTTTATTAATTGGACTAATGTAATAATAATAAATTGTGTGTTTATTGTTATTAAAGTTGCATGATGAATGGTTATGGCCTTAGTTCTTCTTTTCGTTTTATTTGGGATTTTAAATACGGCCTGCGTGTCGTGTCTCTCTTATATTCTCTTGATGTAATTTCTTTTCTCATCTCACTCCCTCGTATGAACACGAGTTTCTTGTAGTGATGTAATATAAGATTAGCAAATAGGACAGGAAGGACAGCAATGAAGATCTATCTTGGAGAAGTATAGGTCGTTCTTAGATATAGCATAGGTTCTCTCATTGGCTTGAGGGAACAATCACGCTAGGGGCCATAACCATATCATTTTATTATATTATGTATGTTGATGCATGTTATGTATGGAGTGACGTCATTGTATGTAAGCCGTGGTAAGGTGAGATCAAATTAATTATAAAAGCCCTCAAAGGAATTAATATTAAGTTTTATCGCTTTCCAACGAATAGCGCCCTTCAAGATCAATATCGATCAATGTAGGTTTTGCCAACGCGAAGTGCATTGTCAATATTGATAAGTTGCGGTGAGGTAATTTATTTATCCGATCGCTATTTAATGGGTCTAACTTAACTAAAGAAAATATAATAAGATTATATGACTTTAGAAGCAAGTATTGGGTTATTCCATGTGATGGATTAGAATAAGCGTTATTCACCCAATAGAAAGGATATGAGAGTTGTATGAGATACAATTGGAAAGGAGTTTCCTACCTAAATAACTAAGTTTTGTGTAATCAGCCCAACGCTGACTTAAAACGAAGTGAAATATGGATCTCATTCTCACTAGAAAATCTTCCAACGGGATTTTCCGAATCAAATGTCGAGGGTCATTTGTTTTGAGTAAAATAGTGAGAGCACATGTTTAATTAAAGGCCTAATTAAATGTGTATTAAAATTGTTCAATACTTATATTTTCACTTTTACAATTGTAGATCACCATGTCAAACACCAATACTTCAAACAACATTTTGTGAAGCATTCTTGACAAAGAGAAATTGTCTGGGACAAATTTTCTTGATTGGCATCGTAACTTGAGGATAGTCCTCATGCATGAGAAAAAGCTGTATGCTATTGAGGAACCCCAACCTAACCCTGAGGATGAACCTGCGGCCAATGCTCCTAAGGCTCAAAGGGATACTTATCAGAAGCGTCTTGATGATGCCATGGATGCAAAGTGCCTCATGCTGGCTACCATGACCTCTGAGCTTCAGAAGCAACATGAGGACATGAATGCGTTCGATATGATCGAACACTTGAAGACGCTCTACCAAGAGCAAGCCAGGATTGAGAGGTTTGAGGTTTCCAAAGCCCTGTTTTCAGCCAAGCTATCTGAGGGATCTCTAGTAAGTCCACATGTGCTCAAGATGATTGGGTACGTGGGGAACTTAGAAAAATTGGGATTTCCACTTGGAAATGAGCTTGCAACTGATCTGATCCTGCAATCGTTGCCGGAGAGTTTTAATCAGTTTGTTCTGAACTTCACCATGTCGGACATGGAGAAGACTCTGCCACAACTGCTAGGCATGTTGAGGCAAGCTGAGCAGAACATGAAAACAAAAGGGAAGTCCAACCATGTTCTTATGATTGGCAATGGAAACAAAGGGAAGGGCAACAAAGGGAAGGGAGGCAAAGGGAAGGGCAAGGAAGTTGCCAAACCCAAACCTACCCCTAAAGCTTTGAAGCCCACTGGGGGAGTTGCAAAGGAGGGTAGGTGCTTCCACTGTAACAAGACTGGACATTGGAAGAGGAACTGCCCAAAATACCTGGAAGATAAAAAGAATGGAGTAGAGAGCTCCAATTCAGCAGGTATCTTTGTTATTGAAATTAATTTATCTACTTCTTCTACATGGGTATTAGATACCGGATGTGGTTCTCACATTTGTACTAATGTGCAGGGGCTGCAAAGGAGTAGAGGATTGGCTAAAGGTGAAGTCGACCTACGAGTGGGAAATGGAGCAAGAGTTGCCGCATTAGCTGTAGGAGTTTTTAATTTGACTTTACCTTCTGGTTTAATAATACAGTTAGAGAACTGTTTTTATGTACCTGCCATTAGCAGGAATATTATTTCTGTTTCTTGTTTGGATAAACTTGGCTTTTCATTTATAATAAAGAACAATTGTTGCTCCATTTATTTAAATGATATCTTTTATGCCACAACACAAATGAGTAATGGATTATATATTCTTGATCTTGAAATGCCAATATATAACATTGATACAAAAAGGATTAAACCTAATGAGTTAAATCCTACATACCTTTGGCACTGTCGTTTAGGCCATATAAATGAGAAACGCATTTCCAAGCTCCATAAAGATGGGCTCTTGGATTCATTTGATTATGAATCTTTTGAAACATGCAGATCTTGCTTATTGGGAAAAATGACAAAGACCCCATTCACTGGTAAAGGTGAAAGGGCAAGTGATCTCTTGGCTCTCATACATACTGATGTATGTGGACCATTGAACACACATGCTAGAGGAGGTTTTCAATACTTCATCACATTTACTGATGACTACATTAGATATGTATATGTGTATCTAATGAAGCATAAATCCGAATCCTTTGAAAAGTTCAAAGAATTTAAAAATGAAGTACAAAACCAACTAGGAAAGAAAATCAAAATCCTTCGATCAGATCGAGGAGGTGAGTATTTAAGCCTAGAGTTTGATGACCATCTAAAAGAGTGTGGGATCTTATCCCAACTCACTCCTCCTGGAACACCACAATGGAATGGTGTGTCTGAGAGAAGAAACCGAACCTTGTTGGACATGGTGCGGTCTATGATGAGTCACGCTGATCTTCCAAACTCCTTTTGGGGACACGCCCTATTAACAGCAGCTTATACACTTAACCGTGTTCCTTCTAAAACGGTTGAAAAGACACCATATGAGATGTGGAGTGGCAAGAAACCACATATGTCTTACTTAAAGATTTGGAGTTGCGAAGTTTATGTAAAACGTCAAATTTCTACTAAACTTGAACCTAAATCTGACAAGTGCTTCTTTGTGGGATATCCAAAAGAGACAAAAGGATATCACTTCTACAATCCTTCTGAGGGCAAAGTGTTTGTCGCTCGAACAGGAGTATTCCTAGAAAAGGACTTTGTTTCCAAAGGAATCAGTGGGAGGAAAGTAGATCTTGAAGAAATTCACGATCCACAAAGTAATGACACACCAATGGAGGAACAAGAGCGGGATGCACAAGATGTTGTGACAGAGAATCCTGCTCATATAACACAAGAACCACGTAGGTCCAACAGGATACGTCAAGAACCTGAAAGATATGGATATCTCATATCGGAACAAGGATATCTCATATCGGAACAAGGTGATGTATTACTCATGGATCAAGATGAGCCTGTGACTTACCAAGAGGCCATTACTGGCCCTGAATCTGAGAAGTGGCTTGAAGCCATGAAATCTGAAATGGATTCCATGTACACAAATCAAGTTTGGAACTTGGTGGAAGCTCCTGATGGGATTAAACCCATAGGATGCAAGTGGGTCTTCAAGAAGAAGACTGACATGGATGGAAAGGTACAGACCTACAAAGCGCGATTGGTTGCTAAAGGTTTCAAACAAATTCATGGGGTAGACTATGATGAAACATTTTCACCAGTTGCGATGATCAAATCCATTCGGATCTTACTTGCCATCGCTGCATACTATGATTATGAAATCTGGCAGATGGATGTAAAATCTGCCTTCCTTAATGGGAGTCTCCTTGAGGATGTGTATATGACACAACCTGAAGGCTTTTGCATTCCAGGAGAAGCCAAAAAGATATGCAAATTACAGCGATCAATCTACGGATTGAAGCAAGCTTCCAGAAGTTGGAATCTTCGTTTTGATGAAACTGTAAAACAGTACGGATTCATTCAAAATGAAGATGAGCCTTGTGTTTACAAGAAGGTTAGTGGGAGCATAGTCGCATTCCTAGTATTATATGTAGATGACATATTACTAATAGGAAACGACATCCCTACCTTGCAACAAATTAAAACTTGGTTAGGGAATTGCTTTTCTATGAAAGATCTGGGTGAAGCAGCCTATATATTAGGAATAAGAATCTATAGAGATAGATCACAAAAACTGCTTGACCTAAGCCAGAGTACATACATAGATAAAGTGTTAAGACGCTTTAATATGCATGATTCCAAGAAAGGATTCATTCCTATGCAACATGGCCTATGTCTTTCAAAGACACAGTCTCCTTCATCTAAGGAAGAAAGGGACCACATGAGTAAGATCCCTTATGCATCGGCTATAGGATCTATCATGTATGCCATGATATGTACTCGACCAGATGTTTCATATGCCTTAAGCGTAACAAGCCGTTATCAGTCTGATCCTGGTGAGGCTCATTGGGTGGCTGTTAAGAACATCCTTAAATACTTAAGGAGGACTAAAGACTCATTCCTAATATATGGAGGCCAAGAAGAGCTAAATGTAATTGGTTACACTGATGCTAGCTTCCAAACAGATAGGGATGACTTTAGGTCGCAATCAGGCTATGTGTTTTGCATAAATGGTGGCGCTGTGAGCTGGAAGAGTTCAAAGCAAGATACAGTTGCTGATTCTACAACCGAAGCTGAGTACATCGCTGCATCAAATGCAGCAAAGGAAGCTGTTTGGATAAAGAAGTTCATTACTGAACTTGGCATATTCCCTAGCATTGTGGATCCCATTGAATTATTTTGTGACAACAATGGTGCAATCGCACAAGCTAAGGAACCTAGATCTCACCAAAAGTCCAAACACATACTCAGGCGCTATCATCTTATTCGAGAAATAATTGATAGAGGAGATGTGAAAATATGCAGAGTACCAACACTTGACAATGCTGCTAATCCACTTACAAAGCCTCTTGCTCAGCTGAAGCATGAGGGCCACACTAGGGGCATAGGTATTAGGAGTATGCCTGATTGGCTCTAGTGCTAGTGGGAGATTGTTGGTGTAAGCCCTAGAGGCCAATTATTTATAATTGCATGATACTTGTATTGGATAATTTACTTATTAAATAAAGGCTTTTCTTTATTATGTTTATGTGTTAAATAATAATAGAGTCCCTAGAATAGTAAGTTCATTGAATGGAACGTTAAGTGTGACTTAATCGTGAGAGTCCATTACACATAATAACACTATTCTTAAAACATCCGTAGTCGAGCTTTAATGTGAATTGGGATAACATCAAAACATAGAGACTATTATGTTGGTAGACTGATGATCACATCTCACGGATCATAGATAAAGAGTTATCAAGTCTTCACATAGATATAAATATTAAGAGTAATATTTATATCGGATTGACCCACCATGAGAATACTACATAGTATGTTATGAAATGTCATAGGATATTCTCATAGTGATAAGTGGTGTATTCCACCCTTCGACCTGAAACCACTATGTTCCCTAGATGTAGGTGTGTAGTACTTTGTCGCCATTCAAAGTTATCCGTAACAGGATGACTATAAAGTTGGTTGATGGGTATTCCACGAATCATGCTAAGGGACATGAGTGACCTAGATGGAATTTATCCCTCCTACATAACAGGAGATATGTCTATGGGCCCAATATTGAACTTAACAAGGGTGACGTACTATGCCTTGTGTTCAATATAGACATAAGGGTAAAAGGGTAATTATACACATGAGTTTTATCACGGAAAGGTTTGTCAGATCACGTGACATTCTTGTGACTTGGGTAGCAGTGATGTGTTGCTAGATACCGCTCACTGTTTATAATATTAAGAATAATATTATTGTCAACGTTATAAGAACCTACAGGGTCACACACATAAGGACAGTCGATATGGAAGAAATAAGTAAGACTTATTTTGAGGGTGCGATTAGTGAAAAACGGTTTTGGGCTTAAGAAGACCAAACACCGTTTGGCCCAACTGACCACACAAGAAACTCTATAAATAAGAAGCTTGTGTAGTTCAGTGAGTGCTTGCTTTTTCACAATTCGTTTTTCAGAGAAACCTTAAAGCTCTGAAACCCTAACCGCACTTCCTAAGCCTTCATCTTGTAGCAGCTAGCACTGAAAGTTGAAGACCTGTTCGTGTGGACTAGCTAGAGGTGCTGCCGTCGTGTGGTGCTTGTGATCAACGAATAGAAGCAAAGAGTTTGCTGTTTCAGTTCATCGAAAGGTATAACGTTTAACCCTGATCATGACCATTCGCAAGGATCCATTGAAGGAAAAAATTTAAAATTCCGCTGCGTTTTACACTCTGTTTTAAACACGATTTTCCTTCACCTCTCACTTCACCTTAACTAGTAGCCATAAAGCTTTTTCTTGTAGTTACTTCTTTTTCTTGTAGCCATTAAGCAACAAGCTTTTTGTTGTAGTCCCAAATTATGCAACTATTATGCAACTATTATTGTCAAGTAGTTACTTCTTTTTCTTGTAGCCATTAAGCAGCATAGTAAATCCAGCTTTTATTGCCTCTTTTTTGCACCATTCGATCATCTCATCTCGAACCTTATACTTTTCACACTTAAAAAAATAATTGGCAGTGTTAACCAAAATATTTGCGGGTTCAACTACATTAGGTTGTGCAATGTCGGGTTCATCGATGTTCGGTTTCATTTCAAACGGAGGTTCGACCATCACAAACCCTACCTATCACAATAAATTTCAAAATTTTAAAAAGTTGTCCAGTTTGGCATGTGGGATCCGAAATGGGTTCGGATTGTAAGAGCCAAACGCGACTGCGATCATAAAACCATGCAAATTGAAAAAATTAACGGTTTAAAGTGCTTATTACCTCTTGTATGACTCCGATTGAGTATTGCGCCCCTCTTTGAGTGAATAAACGTTGCTTTCAAGTCTCTGATAGCTCCCAATTAAGTGTCCAAGTGGTTATGAAAGTGCAACTTCTGAAATATAGGCTATATAGACTCTATTCGGATCCTACACACCGAATATGAGCGTTTCCGGTTGGTAGAATCCGAAATGATGCAAAATTTTAAAAATCAAAGCATTTCAGATTGTATAGTCCAAAATCAAGTTTTCCTGGGCAAACCAGGCATAGCCAGCCAATGGCTTGTTTAAACTGGTTTCGGATTGTATGGTCCATATCAAACAAGTTTCGGCTTCCATACTCCAAAACCGTTAAAAATAAGGACGTTCGGATTGTACAGTCCAAACCTAGGTTTTCCTGGGCAAAACATCACGTACAAGGCAGGCATAACCAGCCAATTGCTTGTTTAAACTGATTTCGGATTATATGGACCATAACAAACAAATTTTGGATTCTAGAATCCAAATGCATTTATAGGGTCAAAATGGTCACTTTGGGGGGCCTTGGAGGAAACAATGGGGAAAAAAGCAATTTTCGTAACTGTAAAATTGTTTCCCGCCGCAATCCATCTGCAATTTAGAAACATGGGCTTATTGAACACTTTATCAATCTCGAAAATTTCTCTTTAAGCCCCTCCAGTTTTCTCTTAAGCCCCCCAACTTTCCATTTTTAACCTTAAACCACTGTTCGGATTTTAGAACCGAACCAAACCAACACACCATTCGGATGTTATGTTCCGAACCCACCACTACGACCAACAGTGCATAATTTCTTCCATCATCATCTTCACCCAATCTCAACCATCATAATCTTCACACAATCTTCAATTCATCTCATAGTTTCTTCCATCATCATCTTAATCACTCAACCATGCAAGATTCAAGGTTTCTTCCATTGATAGAAATCAAATTTGATATCCAAAATATTTATCCCAATCCCTTTTCTTGTGGCAGAGCGGTTGAATAATTGGTCAACATCAGTGAACTCATCATCCATGGCATGAACAAGGGGTTGGAAGAATCATGGCACCGCTTATCATGCTTCGGAGACTAATTCGCTTAGTTTCGAAAGTTACAATCCGAATTAGCTTAGTTTCGGTAGTTTAGATCCGAATTCGCTTAGTTTCGGAAAATTTGCTTTGGCATCGAGCTCTTCCCATTTTCATGATTTCTCTAGCTTGATTAATGTTGATGTTAAAGTTTCGAGCATTCTATCGCCGCCGTGAAAGTGCTGAGATCCAACAACAACAACAACAAGAAATGCTTCAGAAGGTCTCTTCAATGGAAATCAAGACCTAACAATAACAACAACAAGAAACTCAATTTCAATCTGGTTTTGGTTTTAACGGTACTGAAGATGAGGATGACAAGAGGAAGGAGAAGTTGTTGTTGTTGTTGTTGTTGTTGTTGTTCTTGTTCTAGACACCATAACAATTAAACCAATTTCATGAAGTATAATTGGAAGCTTTGGAATTTCAGGAAGCAAAAATGAAACCAATTTTAGGAACTTCGGGTAACTTGTTTTGTCTGTTGGAGAAGGACATTTAGTCATGGTTCATTTGTGTCCAATATGCACTAGGATTGCTTGGAATGTGGCTCTGAACACTTACAAGCCGTTATATTTCATTGCATATATATGTATTATCTCTGTTTCAACCAATTTCGGACTATATGTTCCGAATAAAAGTTGATTTCGGATTGTATAATCCAAAACAAACTGGTATCAAAATCAAGGGCATTTTTGGGTTTTTGGGGGGCCTGCAAGCATATAAGGGGGCCTAAAAAACAATTTTCAATCTCGAAAATTAAACATGGGCTTATCTATTTAATAGAATGGGTAGAATGAATATGTTTATGAGGATGTCGCATGATCTCACTGGTGAGATCCAAAGATATACTTGACTTGGGCGTTTCCATCTCATTCGAGAGATCATCAGTGTAGGAGGGTGTAAAGATCAACAAAGTTTCTACCTTGGATAACATTGCATCATAGCAAATCAATTTTTATTTGTTTTGCACCACAACAAAATAAACAAACAATTCATTGTGGTAACTAACCACACGCACAAATTAATTAAGCATCGGTAATACAAGAATTATTTATCCCTTTATTTTGTGCTTTGGATGGTTCCATGGCATGGCATTGTCTACAAGCAATGAAAAACCACCCTAAAATTCTCCGCACAAACCTCAACGACACCCTCTTCTTCATCTTCTTCTTCGCCTCCCTTTTCGCCCGTTTTTGTTTTCTTCTCTTGGAAGCATCACGGTTCAAAGCCACAGGCACAGGGGTTATATATTGCCGCCTTTGGGAACATCCATGTGACTGTTGAACAGGACGAGAAACAGATCTAGAAGAAAGCTTTGATCTGTTGTGGAAAAGTTTTCGTTCGGAGCTATCACTAGAGCTTGTCCTAGCACTGCTGCAGCTGCTGTTGGTGCTGTTGCTTCGGGACGAAAGCAATGAGTCCTTGCTGCTGGTTCGGCTAGTGGTAACATGGTTGAGAGGGAATGAATGTGGTTGGAGGCGTCCGTTAAAGAAAATTTGGTCGGCCGGTGATGTAGTGCAGGAGGGTGAGTTAGGAGTTAGAGACCCGAACTCAAAGTCGGAATCCTCTTGATTTGGGGTGCTCGGAAATGAGAAGGAGTCCCCCGAGGGACTCCTCTTTGAAGGTGAATGATTAGAGAGGGATGTTTCTGTTTTAAATTTCATGGAGCTTCTTAATATTGATCTTCACAGTGGCTTATATTGGAGTTAGAGTGTGTTTTTAAGCTTAGTATTTTGGTTTGAAGTTTATAGGAGCTAACTAAGGTTTATATAATGGGAACTGTGTGGATGCCATCTAAACCAAACTTTAACAAGTAATTAATATTGCATGGTGGTTGTGTAATTATGATGTTGGCTATGTCTGAAATTAATGTAATATTGTGTCACAAACACCAAGTGTCTCAGAATACAAAGTGTGTACTACAGTAAGTATGTTTTTAGAATTTCTTCCGTACAGTTGAAAAATTAACAATGAGAATTATTAATGAGTAGTATTCTGCAATGCCAACCCCAAACAATTAATGAGTATTTAAAAACCAAGACACAGAGTTCCAAATAAATGAAGCAATTAAAAACCAAAAGAAAAAAAAAGTTGGAAGGGAGAGGCCCGCATTGGAGACAAGTATTCCTATGGCTATATTTTGTACTAAAGACCAATAAATGGTGGGATCGCTAGTATTGTAGCTTTGCTTTGTAACCTCAAAAAAAAAAAAAACAAAAAAAAAAAAGCTTTGCTTTGAAGAATGAAAGTCTAAATTAAAGGAGGAGTGTGTTTAGAATGATCAAATTGCTTACTCTTTTAATTTTTTATGTAAAGAAAGATACTAGCTTTTGAATTCTCGTAGCCAAATAAGGGGACAAACAAGCTCTTATAAAAATCATTGGTCTCTTATTTAAGTTTTTGTGGCGTAACCAATGGCCCATATCAACTACTCATTATGCCTTTGGTAGCATCGGCCACCAGATTCAGTCTTCAATATATTTTCCCAACCAAAGCAAATTATTCGTCAATCTTCATTAGAAACGCACACTTTCATGTGACGCCAACACAAAGTGGCTGGTCCATGAATTTAAAGACAAAAGCTGTAGAAGGTTTGATCTTATTAATGGCATGTTTATGAGTGCTACTCATAACACTGCCATGCCCATGCCCCCAAAGAACAATTTGAAGAGGTGTTCAAACCATATCCATTCTCTAAAGAGATTATACTCTCTTAGCTCTCGATTAATATTTGTCAATTTGAAGAAATGTAAGCCAAGATCCGAAGTGATGGCTAGTCGATCAGCTGGCAAAGTTGGTAACATAACATCTAAGCATGGCAGCATAGACTGAAGTCACTCATATTAGCAAGGATACCAATTGTGATTAAAATTATGTGTAATAATTGATAAGCACCATCAATTTTAAAAGTATATCATATCAAAATTATTGTTGACTATATTATTCATCACGAAATATTTTTATGTATTTCCTGATCAATGATTTTTTTTCTACCGGATCATAAATTTAGAGAATAATTATCATGTGAGATTTGGAAAGTTATTATCACGTGTGATTTGTAAAGTTATTATCAAATTCAATTCTGCTAAATCAATTTTTTTTGCAATACAACCAAACACAACCATAGTCATGTCACTAATCACATTCATTATTTTGATTTTAACATTGCAAATTTAATATTAACCGATGATGAATTGATACAATATGCACTAGCAGATATTGAGATGATGTTACGTAGTTGTGGGAAGAGTTTAAAAGATTATCCTTCAATGCCTAGAGCAGACACATCATTAGTTCCTGATATACAAAATAATTTAATACACGACGAATTGAATTATAACAGACAATCATTAGCTGAGGAACATGTTAGATTGATGTCAACTATGACTTCAGAGCAACGTAAAGTATATGACACAATCATGACAAGAGTTAACAAAAACAAACCTGGTGTGTTTTTTATTTATGGTTATGGCGGTACAGGGAAGACATTTATCTGGAGGGTCATGTCATCCGCATTACGCTCAAAAGGTGAGATAGTTTTAACAGTTGCCTCAAGTGGGATCGCTGCATTGCTTATACCTGACGGAAGAACAACACATTCAAGGTTTTGTATTCCTCTAAATGTTGATGGGTTTTCAACACGTATCATAGTTCCTAAAAGCCTTTTGACGCTATTAATACAAAAAACAAAGCTTATTATATGGGATGAAACACTAATGATGCACAAACACTGTTTCGAAGCTGTTGATCGAACTTTAAAAGATATTCTCAAGTTTGTTGATGAAAAAATAAACGCATTCCCTTCGGTGGAAAAGTTGTTGTTTTTGGTGGAGATTTTAGACAAATTCTACCAGTAATACCCAAAGGTACAAGGTCAGAAGTTGTTCATGCTACTATTAATTCTTCGGTTCTTTGGAAGTTTTGTGAAGTTTTAACATTTAGTAAAAACATGAGGCTTATCGGTGGTGTAACACCCTTAATTTACCCCTTTATTTTATTTTCGAAAAAGTTAATTTCATTTATTTAATAAGGATGTCACACTTACTTCAATTAACTAATTCCTCAAATAATTAAAAATCATGAAACGGAAAATACAAAAATAATAAAGTTTCAAAGTCCGAATTGAAAATACTGAATCAAGTGACATAGCTCAATTGTTATAAAAATTTAACAACATAATTAAATAAAAGTTTTTCCCAACAACATCCTAACAGAGCGACTCCAAATAAATAGCAAAGCAACAGTTATCCGAACACACCATCTATGATTCGTCTCCTACCTGAAAATCTACGGTTGCACACCGTAGGGCCAAGCCAGAAGGGGAAATGTAAAGGTGAGTCAAAATACATCAAGAAAGTAACTGAATTAAAACAACTCAATAACTAACAACATCATAAACAACAACAAGACCACCTAAGCGGATGGCCACGCACATTCATCAGTCAACCACAATCATCAATCGTTAATTAAATAAAGATAAATAACAACAACATTTAAATAAAGAAATATAATTAAAATGCATGCAATACGCCTAGACTCGCTACATGCATGTGGTACTAATTGCAACGTCATTTCTAGTTTTACATCATAGAGGATCAACGTCATTATTTTCAACTTCATTAAGCAATATCATTTTCAACGTCATTAAGAAACATCATTTTCAACGTCAATTATACAACTTCAATAGGCAACGTCATTGGACACATGAATGAATGCATGTCATGTTATAATAAGCAACTTCAATAGGCAACATCATTTAACAACTTCAATAGACAACTTCATCATCATTATAGCAACATCAATAAACAACGTCCTTAGGCAACAACAACAACACACCGGCCTACAACTCAATTCCTATCTCTCTAAAGTTTCGACTCAGCCAATTAACCTTGCTGGACAGCAAGATAACATCCAAACAGTCCCTAACATGCCCCGTTCCATTTTTAATTTAATTTAAGTAGCGAAATTTGTGAAAAATATTCATTGAATAGAACCAGGGAGAGTGAGGTATCCCAAACCGTTCCAAATTATTCAACATACTGTGCATAAAATTTTAATAAATTTTCACGAAATTGTAATATTTTTAATCACCTTTTTACTCCAAATAATTAATTAAAAATAGCTACGAGTGTCCAAAAATTACAAAATAGGTACCAACATTTCAAGAAAATTATTTACTATTTTTCGGTAAAACAATTTTAAAAACAATGATCACCCGAGACCATTCACGCGCCCCCACACGCCTGAATCGCAAGTGGGCGAAGCCAACCCGCTACTGTTCATCTCCTTCACCCGTTTCATTGCAAAACGGGTCTCTCGACCCGGTTCCTCGACCCGACTCGTTCTCTCTCATTTTTCAACGAAAATTGACATTCTTTATACCGTTTTGATCGTCATTGAATTCTAGGAATATACCCGATATTTATTTTTAGAAAAGACACTCGAATCGAATGTTTTACATAACAAAAGCTTCACACGAATTTTTTAAACAAACACCATTGATGGTTGTTCAAATGCTTCGGTTTTGACATTCTTTCGACCTAGAAAAATCCTACCTAGAATTGCCTTAGAATCGTATTTGATGCTCAACACGTTATGAAACCGTTTCTTTAGAATTATCATCAAAATCCCAAAAACCCCATTATTTGAATTTCTCAAGAACAACACCAATCCATGGTTTTATTTTACTCAACATCGAAACACGAATTGCAGCAACAACAAAAGCATAAAAACATTATCATAACAAATTATGAAATCGAAATTAAGAATAAGTATTGAAACAACAACAACATCACATAATGGTAGGAGAAAGTATAAGAACAACAACTTAAGCACATACATAATCAATACAAAGTATGCCTATTGAATTCAGAGTTTTCAAGAGTATAAAGCTCCCTTACTTGGAGTGCAGTGAATTCCCTATATTGAGGTTAAACTCTTCCTTCCCTTTCTTCTCTTCACTCTCCCACGAGCTTTCTCTCTTCTCCTATCCTTGCACTATTTTTCTGTGTGTTTGTTTTTGTTATTGGATCATCCTACTGAAATTTTCCTTCTTCTATCCACTTATGTCCATAGACAACTACATTATTATTATTATTAAAATATGACATTATTATTATTAAAATGTTTTAATGAGAATTAAAATTATGTTTCTTCTTCTTTGTCCCTTTCTCTACCATTTTCCTATCTACACCCCCTCTATGCTTCCAACACCTTTTTATTTTATTTTCTAATTAGCAACGTCATTATTTTTATCTATCAATTATTTAATGATTCGCCACAAAATAATTAAATAAACATCGTCAATCAACACCACATAAACATCGTCAATCAACACCACAACAAGAAAATCAACACCACAATAACTAAATAATTAAATAAAATGAATCCTAATTTTTGGGGCGTTACAGGTGGTGCTTCGAGTGCATACGTTGAACAAAGAAGATTGTTTTCTGAATGAGTTTTGGGTGTTGGCGATGGAGAAATTGAAGATGACAACGACGATGATTTAGAACTTGACATTCCATCAGATTTACTGATTCCAAATTCAGGTGATCCTCTTGCTTCTATCGTTGAAAGCATATATGCCCAACTTTTACAAAACATGAACGATATAACGTATTTCCAAAATAGAGCTATACTAGCTCCTAAAAATTCAATAGTCGACACAATAAATGATTATATGCTGGATTTAATTCCTGGTGAAGAAAAAACATATTTGAGTTATGATACTCCACTCACACAAAATGTAGACGGTCAAACAGTGGATGATGTTCATACTCCCGAATTTTTTAACATGATTTCTACGTCGGGACTTCCAAATCTCAAGTTGAGACTTAAAGTTGGAGTTCCAGTTATGCTATTAAGAAATTTGAATAAAAAATTAGGATTATGCAATGGAACAAGACTTATTATTATGAGATTGGGAAAACGTGCTCTTGAAGGAAAAATTATTTCAGGAAGTAATATTGGTGATCAGGTTTTCATACCTAGATTTTCTCTAACACCATCTTACGTGAGAATTCCTTTTCAATTTCAACGGAGACAATTTCCTATAATGATTTCTTTTACGATGACTATTAATAAGAGTCAGGGACAATCTTTAAAGCATGTTGGAATATATATTTCGTCGTCAGTGTTTTCACATGGTCAGTTGTATGTTGCAATTTCAAGAGTTACTTCTTGAAAAGGATTAAAAATATTGATCATCGATGATAACGGTGAAGATACGACTAAGAATTCGAATGTGGTCTATAAGAAAGTCTTCCGCAATATAACATAATTTTCTTTGTATGAATATTTATCCAAAATTATTGTTGAACTATCGTTTAATGTTACTCAACTTTTTTCATATACCTTACATTATCGGAATTATCATATTGATAACACTGAAAAATATAGTATTTATTTTATAATATTAGTTTAATATTTTATTATTTTCTTTGCATTTTAGTAGTATTATTATCATTTTTTATTGTGTATTACAGGTATTTCCGGAACTTCTCGAAATAAAAAAAATCACAAAATTAATGTCAAAGTGGATCAAAAAGACATTGGATCAGATGGAAGAGAGGCCCAAAAGAAATTGGACGAACAAGGCTAGCCCACAAGCACTTGGCATGTGCCAGGCACATGTGGTCCACACAACAACACATGGCGTTGGCCATGCTTGTGGCACTCGCCACACCTATAAGCCATGGCGCCGGCCATGTGCCTTGTGGCACCCGCCACAGGCTTTGTACACATGGCGCCCGCCATGTGCTTATGGCACCCGCCACGTAGTGCTTCCTTCCTACTTTCACGGACACGTTTCACACGGCTTTATCCTCAACTCAACTGCTCCTCAGATTTCGGTGCTCCTCAGATTTCGGTGGAAGCAACTAAGATATGCACGTTTCTTATAACGGAACAACGATTTAGAAGGAGATATTTCTATTTCATGAAGGCTATAAATAGAGAACACTAGTCAGTGTTTTAGGGACATTATTCTACGCAGACTTAAGAGAAAAATTCAGTTTAAAATTTTAGTTGTTAAGTGTTTTAGTTTACGGAGCAAAAAGGTGTGGTGTTGCTGCTTACACTTCCAGTTCCAGTGTCAATCAGTCTTTGATTTCCTTTGTTCCGGTGTACCTGTACTAGTTTCACTAGTATTTGTAAGTTTTAATAACAGTACTTTTATTTTATTCAGTTTGAATATTCAGATTTATGCTTTGATATAATTACCAATTCAAGTTTAATTTTGTTATATTCCAGTTTGATATTCGTATGCTCTGTTTGATTTACTGTTACTCTGTTTAAATGTTTCGTTTAACTAAGAATTATTTAATCAGTATCTTGTCAAATAAAATCATGCGCAGCTAAATCTATTTAACTGGATGTGAATTAGGAAGCTAATCTAGATTTGGTAATTAATCTGTGACTTAAGTTTTTTTTTTCAATCTAGTTTTCTGTTCAGTTTTTAATAATTAAATTAAAGATTTTGCACGAGAGTGAAAATTAACTAAGGTATAAATTAATAGCACGACAGTGTGAGATTTGTACCGGATAGTAAAAACTGAACATTAATTTTAAACACCGCGACAGCTCTTTAAAATTAATTAAACTATATTAGTTTTCAAAAAGTATTTTATAAATAGATGTGAGAACGAGAGTGAAGCATTCACTTATATTATATAGTATCAGTTCAATAGCGCGACCGCGTGAGACTATATTTTTAAACTAATGTTGTTTTGAGAAAACTAGATCTTTTTAATTAAATTGAATTGATTTTCAAAAAGTATTTTTATAAGTAAGTGCGAGAGCGAAAGTGAAACATTTATTTTATATCTATACGATATTACTCAATAGTGCGAGAGTGTGAGACGCGTATCTTTTAATCAATTTCAGTTTATTAAAAAGTATCATTATTTCAAAACGCAGTTTAATTACCGAATCCATTGAAGCAGTTTTATTCACATTCCAGTTAGTTTAATAATATTTTATTTAATACAGTTTAATTAATTATCTAAAACGCCTTCTTTAATTAATATCTAGCCTTAACCTTACGATATATTAAAAACATAAGCGAAATATTACAAATAGTCCCTGTGGGATCGATAATCTTTTATAACTACACGATATACCTGTGCACTTGCAGAGTTATCTCACCAAGTTTTTGGCGCCGTTGCCGGGGACTAATTTAGTCAATTTTCGCTAATTAGTTTTTAATTTGTGACGATTAAGGCAACCCTTTTCTTAGGTTGTATGCCCAATACTCGTAACTCCGAGGAACCATTACAACAACCTATACCCGAAATAGAACGTTTTATTCATTTTAAACGTCGAATCCGCGAACTTCAAAACCTCTTACCCATGGCTAACAACGCACGTCCTCTTAGGGACTACGCCGTTCCTTCCGAAGAAGAAACCGCACTCGAGCATCGCGCCCCCTAACATCGAAGCAAGAAACTTCGAGTTGAAACCCGCTCTGTTGCAAATCGTGCAACAAAACCAGTTCTCTGGTTCCCCTACGGAGGATCCTAACCTCCATTTATCAGTGTTTGTGCAGTACGCAGACACGATCAAAGCCAATGGTGTCGAACCCGAAGCAATACAACTCCGTCTTTTCCCGTTCTCTTTAAGAGACAGAGCTAGAGCTTGGCTCCAAGCTCTACCTTCGAACTCCATCACTACATGGAACGAATTGAAGAAACAATTCTTGGCCAGATATTTCCCGCCAAGTAAGACAGCTATGCTAAGGGCCCAAATCAACGGATTTAGGCAAAAAGAAGGAGAATCACTTTTCGAAGCATGGGAAAGATACAAGGACATGATGAGACTCTGTCCACACCAAGGTCTAGAACAATGGCTCATAATCCATACCTTCTATAATGGCCTGCTTTATAACACAAGACTAACCATAGATGCAGCCGCCGGTGGAGCACTGATGGATAAACCATACCAAGAAGCCACCCAGCTTATAGAAAACATGGCCCAAAACCATTATCAATGGGGAAGCGAACGCGCTGCTATAGAGAAATTCCAAACAAAAGGCGGTATATACGAAGTAAGTGGCATAGACCATGTCAACGCCAAAGTAGAAGCCCTTACTCAAAAGTTGGAGAGTTTAACCCTGCCAACCACATCCACCGTAGCTGCAATCCAACCAAATTGCGAAGTATGTGGAATCCCTGGTCACGTACCATCTGATTGTTCTATATTAGCCGGACTCGACCAAGTGCATTATGCCGCTCTGTCCAATAACTATAATCCTGGCTATAAGAACCATCCTAACTTATCTTATAGGAACAATAATACACTCAATCCTACTCAAGCACCTCCAGGTTACCAAAAGCAAGGAGCACAACCAGCCGCACCTTATCCACCAAGGAAGTCTAACTTCGATATCATGATGGAAAAATTCTTGAACCAAAACATTCACACTAATGAATTGGTAAAACAATTAGCAACTAAGGTAGATGCCCTAGCCACCCATAACAAAATGCTAGAAACACAGATTTCCCAGGTGGCACAACAACAAGCAACTATTGCCGCCCCAGCCGGCACATTTCCAGGACAACCCGAGCCTAACCCAAAAGGGCATGCGAATGCCATACATGCTATAATCACAAGAAGTGGAAAGGAGTTGCAAGGACCACCTGATTCTGGAGTAAAAAACTCAGAAAGCGCTAAGATAACCAACAAGGGAGCCGAGAGTAGTGAACCATCAAAAGAGCCTGAGAGAGAATCCGAAAATCCCCAATTAGGAGATAAGGAGGGGACAACCAAAAAGCTTACACCTGCTGCACCACCTGTTTACAAAACACCTATCCCTTTTCCTCAAAGATTAGCTAAGACTAAAACTGAAGGACATTTTAAGAAATTTGTAGAACTCCTGAAGCAACTAAACATAACCATACCTTTCTCAGAAGCAATAACGCAAATGCCAACATACTCAAAATTTCTTAAAGAAATTCTATCAAACAAGAGGAAATTAGATGAGGATAGTACAGTCGCACTTACCGAAGAATGCAGTGCCATATTCCAAAACAAAATGCCACCTAAACTTAAGGACCCAGGAAGTTTTTCAATTCCCTGCGTAATAGGCAACTACGTAATAGATAAGGCACTATGCGACTTAGGAGCAAGTGTTAGTCTCATGCCCCTCTCAATCAGCAAAAAGTTAAAATTGAGTGATCTAAAACCTACTAGGATGTCTCTTCAACTAGCAGACCGTTCAGTTAAATACCCTGTAGGTATCCTAGAAAATATTCCAGTAAAAATCGGCCAACTCTATATCCCTACCGACTTTGTAGTAATGGACATTACGGAAGATTCATGTATTCCAATCCTTTTAGGAAGACCATTCCTAGCCACTGCAGGAGCAATAATAGACGTTAAGCGAGGAAAACTTACACTAGAAGTAGGCGAAGAGAAAATTGAATTTATTCTTTCTAAATTCATGCAAACACCAGCTGTCGAAGACACTTGCTATGCCATAGACATAATTGATGAGTGTGTTAAGGAAATAGAGAAAGAACTACCTCAAGAAATAGAAATTCTAGAACCTCCTATAGATGAAGGCCAAGCTTCACTAAAACTTAGTGTAGAAGATAACTTGAGAGAGGAACCTCCATTCGAACCCAATCTCACGCCGGAGCCTAAACAATCTTCGCTAGAACTCAAACCGCTACCCAAGAACCTTAGGTACGAATATCTAGACGAAAATCTGAGTCGCCCAGTCATAGTGAACGCTGACCTAGACCTGATAGAAACAGAAAAATTATTAGATGTCTTAAGAAAATATCCTTCTGCCTTAGGTTACAACATCTCAGACTTAAAGGGAATTAGTCCCTCTGTGTGCATGCACCGAATCTTATTAGAGGAAGATGCAAAGGCTTCGAGAGAACACCAAAGAAGGATAAACCCTATCTTAAGCGAAGTAGTTAAGAAAGAAGTGCTGAAACTCTTAGACGCAGGCATAATATATCAAATATCTGATAGCAAGTGGGTCAGCCCTGTTCATGTAGTACCAAAGAAGGGAGGACTAACAGTTGTCAAAAACGAGAAGGGAGAATCTGTACCTAAGCGAGTGGAATCAGGATATAGAATGTGCATCGACTATAGAAAATTAAACAAAGCCACTCGGAAAGATCATTTTCCTTTACCGTTCATTGACCAAATGCTCGAGCGTCTAGCTAAACACTCATATTTTTGTTATTTAGACGGATACTCTGGATTTTTCCAAATCCCGATACACCCCGACGACCAAGAAAAGACCACCTTCACATGCCCTGTAGGTACCTTTGCCTATAGACGTATGCCTTTTGGATTATGTAACGCCCCTGCAACCTTCCAACGATGTATGATTGCGATATTCGCAGATTTTATAAACAATGTCATGGAAGTATTCATGGATGATTTTTCTGTGTATGGGGAAAGTTTTGAAGGATGTCTCGCTAATTTAGAATTGGTATTACAAAGATGTGTTAAAGTCAACCTAGTACTCAATTGGGAGAAATGTCATTTCATGGTTCGTGAAGGACTAGTCTTAGGGCATATAGTTTCTAATAGAGGAATAGAAGTGGACAAAGCTAAAATTGAAGTAATAGAAAACCTTCAACCTCCAAAAACCATTAGGGACATAAGAAGTTTTTTAGGACACGCAGGTTTTTATCGTAGATTCATAAAAGACTTCTCTAAAATAACTAAACCCTTAACAGGCCTTTTAATGAAAGACGCCGAATTCATCTTCGACGACAAATGTATGGAAGCATTCCAACACCTCAAGCAAGCCTTGATTTCCGCACCTATAATGCAACCTCCTGATTGGAGTGAACCATTCGAGATTATGTGTGACGCCAGCGATTACGCCGTAGGAGCCGTTCTAGGACAAAGAAAGGATAAAAAGCTACACGCTATCTACTATGCAAGTAGAACTTTAGACGCGGCACAACTAAACTATGCTACCACCGAAAAAGAACTCTTAGCTGTCGTATTTGCAATCGACAAATTCCGCTCATATTTGGTAGGATCTAAAATCATCATTTACACCGATCACGCAGCAATCCGATATCTTATGAGTAAGAAAGATGCAAAACCAAGACTTCTAAGATGGATACTGCTGCTACAAGAGTTCGACCTAGAAATCAAAGACAAGAAAGGCATAGAAAATACGGTAGCAGACCACCTGTCTAGAATAGATGATATTAGGGAAGAACATATCCCAATTAACGATGACTTCCCTTGTGATAGACTGATCGCCCAATTAGATTTTTCCTCCAACAAAGAAAAAGCTCGCGATGAGAAAATAGAAACCATTCTAGTCCAAACTACAGCCCCCTGGTACGCTGATTATGTTAACTACATAGCTGCCGGAATAATGCCACCTGAATTATCTTATCAACAAAAGAAGAAATTTTTCCATGATGTTAAACAATTTTATTGGGACGAGCCCCTTTTATTTAAAAGAGGCGCCGACGGAATTTTTCGTCGATGCGTCCCGGAAGAAGAAATGGAGAGTGTCATTACCCATTGTCACGCCTCACCTTATGGAGGGCATGCAAGCACTTCTAAAACCGCTTATAAAATCCTACAAGCCGGTCACTATTGGCCTAACCTTTTTAGAGATGTTCACGCGTTTATTGCAAAATGCGACCAATGTCAGCGTACGGGAAACATCTCAAGAAGAAACGAAATGCCACTCACAAACATCCTTGAAGTAGAAATCTTCGACGTTTGGGGTATAGATTTTATGGGACCCTTTCCATCCTCATCAGGTAACAAGTTCATACTCGTAGCAGTAGATTACGTGTCAAAATGGATAGAGGCAATCGCCTCTCCCACTAATGATACACGAGTAGTCGTTAAGTTGTTTAAGAAAATTATTTTCCCTAGTTTTGGAGTCCCCCGGTTAGTCATAAGTGACGGCGGCTCTCACTTTATATCCAAACAGTTAGAAAACTTATTAAAAAAATATGGAGTGAGACATAGAATTGCAACCCCATATCACCCACAAACAAGTGGCCAAGTAGAGATCTCTAATAGAGAAATCAAAACAATCCTAGAAAAAACCGTATCCACTTCTAGAAAGGATTGGGCCACCAAACTGGATGATGCACTTTGGGCATATCGAACCGCCTATAAGACACCCATAGGGACAACTCCATTTAAACTCATCTACGGAAAATCTTGCCATTTGCCGGTAGAATTAGAACATAGAGCCTATTGGGCAATTAAAAATCTTAACACGGACTATCAGGCTGCCGGAGCAAAAAGAATGCTAGAACTAAACGAGCTAGATGAACTTAGGCTAGATGCTTACGAAAATGCCAAGATTTATAAAGAAAGAACTAAAAAATGGCATGACGGGCACATACTAAGGAAAGAATTCAAGGAAGGAGAACTCGTACTCCTCTTCAACTCTAGGCTAAGGCTATTTCCTGGAAAACTTCGTTCCAGATGGTCAGGACCGTTTAAAATAACTAAAGTCTTTAAAAATGGGGCCGTAGAAATCAAGAGTAAATCAAACGCAACATTCATTGTTAATGGACAGCGTTTAAAACACTAATATTTCCCCAATGACGGAGATCACTACTCAAGTTTAAAGTTAGATGATCTCCCACCTGAAACCTAGACGTTGACCGGATTACTGTCGAGCTACCGACATTAAACGAAGCGCTGCATGGGAGGCAACCCATATGTTTATTTTCCATTTTTCATATGCTTTATTTTTATTTTTTTGTTGATCAGCACTAACTTGTATGATTGTTTTCTCTTACTGAAAATAGCAGATACTGAATTAATTTTAAGAAAAAGAAAAAGAAAAAACGAAATGGAGGACAAAATGATAGTTAAGTTCAGAAGCGCCACACAGAAGCAGCGTTACGAAGACCTTTCCCACCGAGTGACATCGTTCCATGTTCTTCCAGACAATCACGCCTTAGTTGCTTTAGGTATCTCTGAGAGTGTAAGGTTCTTAATCAACCAGCTAGGTTGGGACCGCTTCATCTTCTCCAACCCACCCACCTACCGTAATCTTACTCTAGAATTCCTAAGTGCATTTAGGTATGAGCCGACTCGTGGAAATTCCACACATGGAGGCCTAGTTAGTTTCAGACTGTTTGGAAAAACCTACCATCTTACAACCCAAGAGATAGCCGAGTACTTAGGAGTAGCTTGTGGCCCAGATGCTTTCACTGAGATACAAGATGATACCTATATGGAAAGCATGCTTCAACAATACTGGGGCAGCATAGCAAGCAACCCTAACTCACCCCCTGACGAAAGACTAAGCACAGCCATCCATAACCCGGCAATAAGATATTTCCACATGATTATTGCTCACACCTTTTTTGGAAAACCCCCCAACGTCACAACCGTCAGTAGGGAAGAACTTTTCATAATGTTCTGTGGATCCCAAGGTCGACCACTTAATGCTGCAGCCTTCCTACTTGACAGCCTAGCCAAATTCACCAAAGACCAAACTCGCCGCATAGGTACTGGTGGTTTTGTCACCATCATAGCTAGGGCCCTAGACCTGTATACCCCACTATCACAGATCACCCTCTCTGTAGGAGTAGAACTTATGGGTATTCAGTTCTGTTTTAACAATCACCTAATCGGAAACCTTGGCCCTGATACCTTCCAACTGTTGGTTAACCTTGAGCCTGTTCATGAGTTTACCTTGCCTTATTATGACAAAACTAGTGTCCACGATAAAAAGAACTGGCTCTACAACTTGGAAGGACAAGATGAAACAGACCCTGAGACACCACCATACTACCACATTATTAATGACCCAAAACCCCCCACCCCACTTTTCATTTATTCACCTGCCCCTCCATCACCTGCCCAAACAGCTGCTTCTACCTCAGTGCCACCACCTAACTACGGAGCGGCCATCACCGACATTCAGTATGAACTTGAAACTCTTCGTGCAGATCTCGCTACTCTAAAGGGAGACTTCCATAGATTCATGGACCTGGTCATAGGACAGTTCGATCAATGCTCGAACCAGATACGCGCCATTCAACTGCCTCCCGCTGCGCCACAACCAAGTGGCTGACGACAAGCATCTGTCTATTTTCTTCTTTCGCGCCGAAACACCTCTTTGAATAAATTTGCGCGAAAGAAAATATTTATTTCCCGCTTTCAGTATTTTATTTTTTATGCATCCAAACTATTTAATTTTCCTGCATAAATTTCTCAATTAGATACAATTATTTTATTCTGGTATTAATAAATTATGCAAGTATTTTCATGTTAGATTTCCTTTTTCTGCATGTTTCATCTATATATATATACTTTTCAACTTAGTTAAATTTTTTCTTACAATACTGCTTTGCTGCTACTACTATGGTCAACAAGCTACACTTAATTTTCTGCAAAAGTATCATCTCCTTTACACTGTTTTGGATAACTTGGTAAAAATAACCGGTATTTATTTATTCCTATATGTTTTAAAAAAATTTATCTTGATCAAAAATATAATTATTATGAACATGCAAACTCATGTGACCTGCAAGGCTATAAAGAGATTCCTTCATTGTTTCACTGCTACACGCCATGCATTCCCCTATATAATTTAATACTATTTGAGTCACATGCACAACAACACACTATAAGCCACCCAATATAAAGACAAAACCAAAAATTGTGTCAGGTAACACATATGGCCGGCGCCACACACAGATGCCAATAAGCATGTGGCGTGCGCCACACAACATATGGCTGGCGCCATGCCTTATGCCAAGCTTTCCTTAAATTTCATTTCATTCAGTACTTCTCCTAATTAATTCACCCGGCCCTCCAGTATCATCTCTTTTTGCAACACTTTTGTTCAATATAGTCCTCACAAGTACACACTTGCACGAAGCTTACAAAGAAAAATACAATTATAATGGCTCAACCAGACTATGAAGTCATCTTTAGGAAAGGCAGAAATGAAAAGCAAGCTAGTCTTTACCAAGAGTTAAGCACTAGAGAAATTGTATCAACCAGGTATTGTGATGAATCTTGTTTAAAAATGTTAGGTTTGTATGATAGTGTCAATTTTATGCTTGATTCTCTCCATCTCAATTATTTCCTATCACAAGCTAACCCAGTTTATGTTCAATTGACACTTGAATTCCTAAGTTCACTCAAAATTTCCACTGTCCCTGATTCAAACAGTACTAGTGGGACTATAAATTTTAGAATGTTTAATCACGATTATGCTTTTAGTTTCCACGATATGGCTGATCTTTTACACTTTCCTCACACACATGTGGTATGTGAAGTCACTGATGATGAGTTATGGTCAAAAACTTTTGTTTATATGTGGAAAGCTCTCACCGGTAAAAATACTACTAGCTTTGAGGGTAACCGCGCTTCGGCAATTCATAATCCGGCCGTTCGATATTTTCGCCAGTTACTAGCTGGCACTATTTTTGGTCGGGCAAATTCTAACAAAGTAAATTCAAAAGAGCTTTATTATTTGTTTGCTTTTGTTAAGAAAATAAAAATTAATTCTGTTCCCTTTATGTTTAATCATATGCGCTCAATCGTTACTTCTCAACGCGGAACTATCACTTTTGGTGGATTGATCACCACAATTGCTAAAGCCATAGGATTAGAACACCGACTCAGAAATCTTACTTCACTGCCTATAAGCTCAATTGACTTTGATATGGTAAAGAGCATGAAATTAGTAAAGGAAGCAAAGGATGGACATTTATATTTAATGATTAATAATAGTGTTTTCCGTGAATTTGTTTTTCCTAACCCAGAAAGGACTGACGTTCGTGGTTTCAATAATTTTTTGTATTTTCCACCTGAAGATGAAACCCCCACGAACAATTCTGATAATGTTGCTGCTGATGGGGGCCACACTTTTGTTCCACCTGCACACGACACACCTCTTTCTAACCCTTTTGCAGGTCCTTCTTCCTCATCTCGCCAGAGCACCATCGATGATGTACTTAATGAGTTGCGCGCCCAAAATGCTTTGAATGAAGAGCGTGATGGCCTCTTTTATGCAATTCACCAACAACAAGAGGGGATGTTGGAACAAATGAACTCAATGCAAACACAACAAACTCTTATTCTCCGCAATCAACACCAGTTGGAGGCTGCCAATGCACGACAACAGCAGCAACTCGATCGCGTCATTTATGACATAAGCGATTTGAGATTGCAATTTGACAACTATCAGAGATACCCGCAGCCTCCTCCATGATTCACCATTTTTCAGGTTACACGTTCCTTTCCTTTCTTTAAGTCACAACATTGGGGACAATGTTGGATTTAAGTTTAGGGGAGGACTTTACTGTTTTTATTTTCTACTTTTCAGTCTAATTTTATTTTAGTCTAATTTTCCTTTTTTGCAAATAAATTTTTTCGGGTTATTTTAAATTTTTTCCAAAATCTTGAGCCATAACAAAAATTTTGAGAAGTAATACAATTTTGATTTTCCAAAAGTCACTGACAAAATTAAGTTGTGAGCATATTTTCATACTAGCTATATCATTTCAACACCATAAATTTCTTAATTATGTAGATCAATTTTGATATTTGCCTTACCCGAGCTTAAATTTCTTGACTTTACTAATCCTTGAGTAAACCATTAGGTAGTCGGCACCATCTAAGATCACTATCTAAGTGGTAGAGTCGACGAATATAAGTGAATGATTTCGAAAAAAAAAAAAATGATGATAAATAATAACAAAGGTAGTATAAATCTGAAAAGGGGGACTACGCATTCTAAGTCAGGTGACCCTCACCCGGTCATTTAGCCCAACTGCGAATCACCTCTAAGATATAAAGCTATCCTATGTCAAAAAGGACAATAAATAATATGAAAAAGAATCGGATCATAATCACTAACAGACTCACTACCATGTGTGTGTGAATAGATAACGGGCTTAATGTGATTACCAAAGGTTTAAAAGGGATGAAGAAAGATGAGATTAAAGTTAAGTTCGGGAATGGCAAAATAGTTCGGAACGGTCTATATAAGGAAGAAATTCATGATCGTATGTGATTTGTGTTTTTATGATATCTTTAGTGTGATGAATGAACTTACTTGTTTTATTTGGTCAAGATTAAAATAGGTGACTAAAGGGACGTCTTATGTCATGTTTTCTCTATCACTAAACGATATATCTTTTTGCTTGAGGACAAGCAATGGTTCAAGTTTAGGGGAATTTGATAACACTGAAAAATATAGTATTTATTTTATAATATTAGTTTAATATTTTATTATTTTCTTTGCATTTTAGTAGTATTATTATCATTTTTTATTGTGTATTACAGGTATTTCCGGAACTTCTCGAAATAAAAAAAATCACAAAATTAATGTCAAAGTGGATCAAAAAGACATTGGATCAGATGGAAGAGAGGCCCAAAAGAAATTGGACGAACAAGGCTAGCCCACAAGCACTTGGCATGTGCCAGGCACATGTGGTCCACACAACAACACATGGCGTTGGCCATGCTTGTGGCACTCGCCACACCTATAAGCCATGGCGCCGGCCATGTGCCTTGTGGCACCCGCCACAGGCTTTGTACACATGGCGCCCGCCATGTGCTTATGGCACCCGCCACGTAGTGCTTCCTTCCTACTTTCACGGACACGTTTCACACGGCTTTATCCTCAACTCAACTGCTCCTCAGATTTCGGTGCTCCTCAGATTTCGGTGGAAGCAACTAAGATATGCACGTTTCTTATAACGGAACAACGATTTAGAAGGAGATATTTCTATTTCATGAAGGCTATAAATAGAGAACACTAGTCAGTGTTTTAGGGACATTATTCTACGCAGACTTAAGAGAAAAATTCAGTTTAAAATTTTAGTTGTTAAGTGTTTTAGTTTACGGAGCAAAAAGGTGTGGTGTTGCTGCTTACACTTCCAGTTCCAGTGTCAATCAGTCTTTGATTTCCTTTGTTCCGGTGTACCTGTACTAGTTTCACTAGTATTTGTAAGTTTTAATAACAGTACTTTTATTTTATTCAGTTTGAATATTCAGATTTATGCTTTGATATAATTACCAATTCAAGTTTAATTTTGTTATATTCCAGTTTGATATTCGTATGCTCTGTTTGATTTACTGTTACTCTGTTTAAATGTTTCGTTTAACTAAGAATTATTTAATCAGTATCTTGTCAAATAAAATCATGCGCAGCTAAATCTATTTAACTGGATGTGAATTAGGAAGCTAATCTGGATTTGGTAATTAATCTGTGACTTAAGTTTTTTTTTTTCAATCTAGTTTTCTGTTCAGTTTTTAATAATTAAATTAAAGATTTTGCACGAGAGTGAAAATTAACTAAGGTATAAATTAATAGCACGACAGTGTGAGATTTGTACCGGATAGTAAAAACTGAACATTAATTTTAAACACCGCGACAGCTCTTTAAAATTAATTAAACTATATTAGTTTTCAAAAAGTATTTTATAAATAGATGTGAGAACGAGAGTGAAGCATTCACTTATATTATATAGTATCAGTTCAATAGCGCGACCGCGTGAGACTATATTTTTAAACTAATGTTGTTTTGAGAAAACTAGATCTTTTTAATTAAATTGAATTGATTTTCAAAAAGTATTTTTATAAGTAAGTGCGAGAGCGAAAGTGAAACATTTATTTTATATCTATACGATATTACTCAATAGCGCGAGAGTGTGAGACGCGTATCTTTTAATCAATTTCAGTTTATTAAAAAGTATCATTATTTCAAAACGCAGTTTAATTACCGAATCCATTGAAGCAGTTTTATTCACATTCCAGTTAGTTTAATAATATTTTATTTAATACAGTTTAATTAATTATCTAAAACGCCTTCTTTAATTAATATCTAGCCTTAACCTTACGATATATTAAAAACATAAGCGAAATATTACAAATAGTCCCTGTGGGATCGATAATCTTTTATAACTACACGATATACCTGTGCACTTGCAGAGTTATCGCATCACATATCTTATTTAATCATTATATATCTTACAACTAATCAGACCCGTGCACCGCACGGGTCGATGTTCTAGTAATAATATAAGCTTGTATATACAAGCAAACCCTAAACCTATTTTTTTTCCTCCATTTTTATATTGGAGTTTTTTATTAAAAAAAAAAATACAATTTTGTCTTGACTAGGATTCAAACCCACATCTCTTTATTAGAATAAAACATTTCAACCACTATGGCAAGTAAACCAATTGTGATTAAAATTATGTCCACAATGTGTTAAATCTGATTCACGTTATGAATCAATTATATTTCTTGCGGAATTAATTTACATCCATATTGAGAAATCAATTATCATCAATCAAATAGGAAATATTTCATAGGATAATTAAGTACCATCAATTTTATTTTATTTTTTGCTAAAGAAGAGGGGACTAAGCCCAAAGAGAATTACAGAGCAACAATTCGGGGAGTAGTGACTCTCAATCTATCATCTAAACATAACTGGTCTATCCCTACCGGAGGGATATCAAACATAATGCATCCAACTGACTGACATCCTATCGAAGCCAACGCATCAGCCACTTTATTTGCCTCACGATATACATGTCGAACGCGAACATTCACGTTATGAAATCTGATTCTCATAACGTGAATGTTCGCAAAGTAAACCAATTGTGATTAAAATTATGTCCACAAAGTGTTAAATCTGATTCACGTTATGAATCAATTATATTTCTTGCGGAATTAATTTACATCCATATTGAGAAATCAATTATCATCAATCAAATAGGAAATATTTCATAGGATAATTAAGTACCATCAATTTATTTTATTTTTTGCTAAAGAAGAGGGGACTAAGCCCAAAGAGAATTACAGAGCAACAATTCGGGGAGTAGTGACTCTCAATCTATCATCTAAACATAACTGGTCTATCCCTACCGGAGGGATATCAAACATAATGCATCCAACTGACTGACATCCTATCGAAGCCAACGCATCAGCCACTTTATTTGCCTCACGATATACATGTCGAACGCGAACATTCCACCCTTGTAACAAGCATTGAATTCTTCTAATCAAACTTCTTCCTCCATTACTTCCTATGCTCTTTCCTTCAAGATTTTTCACAACCGCTAGAGAGTCGATTTGTAATTCAACATTCATCAATCCTCTTTGTCGAGCTAGACACAACCCTTCATATACCCCCCATAACTCAGTAATGAAGACATTCGTGGTACCGATATTTTTTGCATAACCTCCAATCCAAGCTCCTTGATGCTCGTAAAACTCCTCCGCACCCAGCGACACCATGTTACACTGCTCCATATGTATTAATGCAGTGCCAAGATGCTAATGGTGTTTCCCATCGGACATTAATAGTAATACGGGGATATTCCATTATCACTGCTATGATGCGCTGTGCTTTATAATAATTATTCACATAATTATGAATGTACCTATGTGAATAACATGGCCTTACAAACTCAGAATCAAATTTCTCTTTATTCCTCCATAGCCAAATATGAAAACACGTGGTAGCCCAAATAACCCTCCAACCAATACCCCATTCTAATGATTCATCAGATTCCATGTTCCTTTGAAACCAAACATGATAATTGCAAGTAAAGAATTCCAAGCGGTATTTAATGGGGACTAAATTCTTCCAAGTATTGTGTGCCAAAGGGCAATCTCGTATTGCATGAATGACAGTCTCCTCTTCACCAACACAATTATCACAATATGGTGTACCATATCCCCATCTATTACACACCTTGTTGGTGGGAATTCTACCATATCTCAACCTCCATATAAAACATCTTATTCTTTCTGGGACTTCTAGCCTCCATATATGTTTCCATATTGCATCACTTTCCAGCTCATGATAACCACATACAAGTTTATATGCACTTGAAATGGTAAATCTTCCCATACGGTCTCCCGGCCAACCTCGCTCATCCGCACCATCAGCCTCCATTGGATGAGGTAAAGCTGTTATCTTACTAATTATCTCAGGAGGTAACAGAGGAGATAATGTATGTGTTTTCCAATTACCTTCATCGTCCACCATATCCGCGACCTTCCACTGATCAATCTCTGCCGGTATATGATCCATATATTGAGCTAATGTGATGCCACCCTCTAACCACTTATCCCTCCAAGCTTATACGGATTTGCCGCTTCCAATCGACCATTCCTCAAACTTACTAAGGTTATTGCATGATTGCACTAATCCTTTCCAAATAAAGGAGTCAGATGTCTTAGCTATAAAATTCTCATTAACACCTCTATATCTACTATATTTTCCTTTCAAAACTTTGCACTATAAGTTGTTTCCCTCTCTCAAATTCCATCCAAATTTCATAAGGCAGGCCTGGTTCATAATAGGCAAGTTTCGAACCTCTAGCCCTCCACTCTCCTTAGGCAACAACATCGTGTCCCATTTGATCATATGGATCTTCCTTTGGCCTTCATCATGTCCCCAAATAAAATTTCTCTGTAAGCGTTGTATGTCCATCAAAATGCCTTCGGGATAGGAGTAGTCATCATAGAATAAATTGGAATGGCTTGAATGACATACTTTGCAAGTGTCACTCTCCCTGCAAAAGATAGATTGGTTGCCTTCCATCCTGAAAGCTTCAGTTTGACCTTGTTTACTAGATGCTCAAAATCACTCCGACGAGGAGCCCTGCCCACTAATGGAATACCCAAGTATTTGCCGAGAGATGAAGCTTCTCTAAATCCCGACTGATTTAAAAGTACACCACGAGTATCATGTGGCACATTTCTTGAAAAAAGAACAGATGTCTTCTCCACACTCACAAGTTGGCCTGACAATTCACAAAATCTATCCAGAGTGTCTGTAATAGCTTTCATGTTCATTTCTGTAGCTTTTCCAAACAAGAGCAAATCATCCGCAAACATTAAATGTGATATTGGAGGCCCTGACCTACTAGCTTTTAAGGGATGCCAATTTCCGTTATCCACTGATTCAGCAATAAGATGAGTAAGTTTATCCATGCAGAGAACAAAGATATAGGGCGACATAGGGTCCCCTTGTCGAATTCCTCGACCTGGAGTGAAGAAATCAGACCGACTCCCATGCCACATAACATTAGTTTTCACACTCGTGATGCAATTCATGATGATATTACGTAATCCTTGTGGAATGTTCACTTCTTCTAAAACAGTTGAAATGAAGGACCAACGAAGTCTATCATACGCTTTTGCCAAATCAACTTTTACAGCAACAAAACCAGTACGCCCACGTATTTTATACATAGTATGTACCATTTCCTGCGCTACTACAATATTTTCATGAATACTTCTTGTAGGAACAAATCCTGTTTGATAAGGAGAGATAATTGTTGGCATCAAAGGCTTAAGACGATTCACTATAATTTTGGTGAGTACCTTGTAACTGACATTGCATAACGAAATTGGACGAAATTGACTAACAAATTCAGGCTTGTCAATCTTGGGAATGAGACAAATATCGGTAGTATTAACAAGTGCAATAGCCTCTAGATTTTTCCAAAGATGTAATAAGCCTCCAATTTTTCCGGTAAAATCCGGCAGGATAACCATCAGGCCCCGGAGCCTTCCACGCCTCCATATTGAATAAAGCTTCTTTAACTTCTTCATTCTCAACCTCTCTATTAATGTTATAGGCCATCTCTTCCTCCAAAGGTTTAAAGCCATACTTCATATCTAATTCAGTCAATCCAACATTTGTTTTGGTGAACAACTCCTTGTAAAAGTTAGATACTAACTCTCTAAGTGAACCATCTTCTTCCACCCACTGTCCATCATTATTTCGAAGCATTATAATCCTATTCTTACGCTTTCTATTCACAGCCTTAAGATTATAATATTTAGTATTCCTATCTCCATCATAAAGCCATCTAGCCCGAGATCTCTGGTGCCACATTAGTTCTTCTTGTTTCAACACTTCTGCCAGCTCTATTTGTAGTGATCGCTCCAGCCAATCCATATGACAGTTCATGGCTCGAGCTTCACGTTTACGTTGGATGCCACCTAGACGAGCTAGCATCTCCCTTTTCTTTTTTTTTTCACGCTCCCAAACATATTAATTCTCCATTCCTTCAGAGCATCTTCAACCTTACTCAAATTATCAGTGAAGTTTAATTCTTGCCGCCACCATGAGCTAAGATCTGTTTGGAAAGAATCATGTGTCTGCCAGGCACTTTCAAATCTGAACGGTCTCTCGTTATTAATAGAGATCATGTCATCCAGAAGTACTAACAATGGGTGATGATCAGAGAAATCAACCCTTGGAAGAGTTCGAACTATGGCATTTGGAAATTGAACACGCCATCCATCGTTACAAAGGGCCCTGTCTAACCGTTCAAAAATGTGCACTCCATCTTCATAAATAGGTCCTCGCCAAGTGAATTTTGAACCGACAGCACCAAGGTCAAGGAGTTTACAGTCATTAACACGTTCCTGGAACAACCTGCATCTTCGAAAATTTACTAACGCCCCACCTTGCTTTTCGTCTTGACTCATTATGTCGTTGAAATCACCGGCTAATAGCCATGGTTCCTGTACAGCGACTGCTATATTTCTGATTTTGTCCCACATATCATGTCTATTGTCCTCCATTGGACTTGCATATATAGCTGTGAAAAGAAACTGATTCTTTCCATTAATCACCAATCTGGTGTGAATAAACTGGAAATCAATGTGAACGTAAGTAATATTCACTACATTTTTCTTCCAAGCAATTACAATTCCCCAGAGAAGCCTCTATTTTCGGAGAAAATATAGCCATCAAAACCCATCATCTCAATTGAATTCTTGATCTTAAGAGGGTGTGTGCGTAACTCCATAATAACAAAAATATCTGGATGGTGAATATCAATATATTGTTTGCAATTTTGGTAAAAACTGGTGTTCGCAGCGCCTCGCACATTCCACACAAAGAATTTAAATGGATGACAATTCATAACAAACTATTGATCCAGTGTCTTACTAACCTCTATAGCATCCTCACCTTGTGCAGAAATCGGAGTTTCATTCACTATTTCCATAGTTGCATCAATAAAATCTCTATTTACACCCAAAGCGTTGCTCCCGGGTGCATCAACTTCATCTATTCTTTGTAGTGCATGTCTGGACTCTAGTGAAGTAATGATATTTGGCGGCCTATTGTAATGTCTAGGGCCCATATTAGGTTGGCTTAATCTTCCTTCTATTCGTAGCACCTCTGCTTGATTATTAACATCCCTGTTTGTTACTCATCTGTTAGTGTCGCTTGTTATCATCTGGCTAGTATCTACCTCCATATATTCATTATTATTATCTCTCATGTTTTTGGAACCATTATTAATACTAGTGTTAGTCTTGTTCTTCACAAGTTCAACTTTGTAGTCCCCGCCTATATTGCTTTTCACAGATTCCATTCCTTTTTTAAGACCAGAATTTTTTGCATGATTTTGTGTATCTTTCGGTGTTACTATAACCATATTATCATTATGTAAGTCGCCAATAACCTCTTCCTCCGACTCCAGGGTATTTTCCTGTAAAATAGCATATCGAGATCCTGTGTTTTTGGGTATTTCGTTCATCATAGTTCCATCAAATTTGCCACCATCAACCTTTTTCCGGGGCGTCTAGTCTTCTGTACTACTTTCCAAGGCCCTTCTTGGACCGATGTTGTGTTCCCGGGACCTTCTTTCCTAGCATTCTCAGTAGCTTGTTCTCCATTCCATGCCGTGTTGTTGACTTTTGCCACACATCCCTCTTTGTAGTGACCCAAGGTACCACACGCCAGACACAACATGTGTAAACCTTCATATTCCACTTTATAGTGTCTATCCTTGATCTGGAACATTGCAAGCAAAGGTTTTGTGAGGTCAACTTCCACACATAGTCTAGCATATTTCCCTCGTGCTTGAGACTGCGTAGTTCGGTCTACCTTGACAGTTCTTCCAATTCTATTACCGATGAAATGCAGCATCTTGTTATCATAGTATTCAATCGGTAGTCCTGAGAACCTTACCCACACTGCCACCTTCTCTATGACTTCTCCAGAAGGATGAAAGTTTGGACTCCACTCTCTCACCACCAGATAGTTATCATAAATCATCCAGGGGCCATCAATCAACGCACGATAATGGTCTTCTCTACTAGTGAAAGTGACATCAACAATGTTAATGATGTCGTTCCGAACCCACATCTGCTTCAACCTTGTTTCCAAGGCCTTGTAACCAATCTTCCTTCCTAATAACTTCACTATCACTCCATTCCTCCATTGTTTTTGCAGCCTTGCCTCCTCTTCTTCTGTAAGAACAAAGTCAGGACATGCATGCTCCCCTCTCTGTCTCTCCACCACTCTCATCCCGGTAAATTTGTTCCCCTCATCTGGTCTCCACTCCCTATCCTCGTCCCCCTCAGAAAACTCCTTCTCCTCCTCTTCATCATATATCTCTTCCTCTTCCACTCCCAACACTGAGTTTTCATAGGACTTGACTCTTTGTGTATCTCTTACCTTTGGTGGGCCGTCAATATCTGCATAGGAAATTGGCTGCGATGAACCAGGTTCAAAGGGTTTCTCACCGCCTTTGATTTTTTTCAAGCTACGTTCCATGAGATCGTCTTCCTATGTGGTTGTTTCATGAGACTCTGAGTTAAACCCTAGCAGAGCGCTAGAATTCGCCATAATCAAATTTGATTTCTTCCAAACAATTCATAGTACCATCAATTTTCATTGCAAAGTTTATACAATTAAAAACCGAGAATTAGAAATATAACAAATTATCAAATCATACATTTTCTTTGTGTTTTTTATTTTACGAAAAAACTTACATTTTCTTATCCTGAATCATTTGGCTAGCTAAGATTAAAAAGGTCATAAATAGATGGAAAAAAAAGGCATGTCATTGACAAACAACATCTTTTATCTCTTCTCTTATATTCTAAGTTTGTTCCAAAAAGCTATCTTTACGCTAATTTCATTTTCGCTCTCTTTTTCTATGTGCCCCCCTTACTCTTCTTCTAATATCAACCGATTAATTTCATTCATTTTTTATGTGGTCCCCTTAATCTTCTTATAATCTCAACCATTTAACGAAACACATCATTCTGAAAAAATATATAATATAAATCTTTTATTATCTTTTTTTTTTACAACAAATACTAGCTCAAAAATATATAATAAAAATCTAAGTTTAATTTTTTTTTATTACCTCCACCATTATTTGATTTTTACAACACATCATTATTAAAAAATATATAATAAAAATCTAGAATGAACACTATTGTCACGTTAGCGAAAAATATAATAAAATAATTTGTAATGTTCACATTATTGTCGCATCATTGGAGAACGAGAACAACAACCTGAAGATGCAAATGTTCACATAATTCAAAATAACTAGTCCCACACCCGTGCGATGCACGGGTGTTATGCGGTATTTTATATTATAATGTTGAAAAATCATTCGTATAAATTGAAACAATAACTATTATGAAAATTATAATAATAACATCAATAAAAACAAAATAATAATAATAATAATAAAGTGATGTTCCTTAAAAAAAATATAATAAAGTGATGTAAATAAAAGATAGATATTAAAGATGTGTTTATACATTTCGAAAAGATTACAATGGATCCTATTGCATCTACCAAAATAAGTTGGTAATCCATAAATTGTCATGTCACTATGAAAACGGTTTATGGTCATACTCATACACTGTGGTTAGATTAGTGGTTGCACAACTATCTACGAATTATATATATCGATGCTTATACATTTAAAAAACTTATTTATACATCAGATTTGAAGTTACTTTGGTATCTTCTTCATTAACATTGATTAGCAATATCTTTAACTCATTCTTCAAAATAACTATGGAAATGACAACATATAATTGACCATGGAAAACAATCGATGTTGAAACATAAGTTTTTATTTATATTATAAATCTTATTGGAGGATTCTGAGTTGGATAAACTACTTTATTATCTCTTACAAAAAAACTACTGTATTATCGAATTTGACATTTATATTAATTTGAAACTTATTGGAGCAAAAATAAACCAACTTAACTCATACTCAAATATCGAATATGATAAAAATCATACAGGACATAACAACCATTAGTAAACTTTATTTTATCTATTTTTTTTACTAACATTAGAAAGTAGTCCTGACAATCGACCAACTCCTTATATTTACAAAGATTGGACAAAAGATTATTAGCAAAAACATTAACCTTTTTGAAAAAAAAAAACAATAAAATACAAAAAATAATAAAATGAACAAAAAAATGTAAATGAATAATAACCCAAAATAATATTAATAATAATAATAATAATAATAATAATAATAATAATTACAATTAGTACCCCACATTAAATGAATGTAAGTGGATGATATGGCTAAATGAAAAGTTTTCATTGGTTTGTGGATTAGGGTTTAGATAGACAATTCCACAACTATCTAGGATTTATATATATAGATTTAGAATTGTTCAAAATATTAGCAAAACATTTAGAATGAAAAATATGAAACGAATACGTTAAGGTATAATATAGAATGAATATTGTATTCAAAATAATTTAAACTATTCCAACTAATTTTTGAATTGTTCGCTACAAAAATGTTATTGTCATATTTCAATTAATATCTTTTTATTATTGACATATTTGTATTTCCTTATTTCTTACATTGGAAATTAATTAATATATTTAATGCCGTTTATTTTAAACGCCAATTATTGTCACGTTTCAATTAATATCTTTCTATTATTGACACATTTGCATTTTAAATTAATAACAAGTTGTCTTTTAATTTCAATTAGGATCTTTCTATTATTGACACATTTGTATTTTAAATTGATACGCCAGTTGTCTTTTAATATGTCAGACCCTAGACTTTTTTAACCAAACGAGTCAGGTAAAAAAAATCATAAAAAAATTAATTTAAACAAAATTTTCGTAAAAAAAATGTATTAATTTTAAAAAAAAATGATGGTTTTGTTTTTTCCCGTAAAATAATAATAATTATACTACTAGATATTGAAGCGAATAAGAGCATTGTCATACTATTATATTTGTCTTTATAAGTTATTCTTTCTCCTTCACCAATAGGTTTCAATTTAGTCATTTTCGTTAGTTTTGTCACTAACACCATTTGAACTATACATGTGTTAGTGTGTCCAAGTGTCTCTCCACATATGCAAATTAGCTGTCACGTGTGACAAAATTGACAGAAATGAATAACTAATTCAAACGGTAAAAACGTAAGAGATCAAATTGATACTTTTTAAACGTAATGGACCAAATTAAAACCTAAAATAAACGTAAGGGGTCAATTATGTAGTTAAGCCCAGATATTATTACATATTAGGCTAATTAGACCCGTACACCGTAGTCAAAGTTCTAGTTATAATGCAAATAAGAATCATGTATGTCAAAAAACAAACTTTATTATTGATAGATAGTGAGAATCATTGAAAGTTATATGGTTGTTATTATTATTATTTTGGTAAGTAATTTAAAATATAAAAATACAAATTTAATGAAAAAATTCGGAGAAAATACAAAACTTGGGATTTAACCCAGACCAAGAAGACAAGTTTACAGGACCATAAACACTAAGTTATTGCATGTCATGACAACATTTTTGAACTAGATGTATATATTATAAAATTTTGAGGCCTTTATAAAAGTCCTTGGGCCTAAAGCCCTAGCTACACTTGCTTTAGGTTTGGGTCAGACCTAACCGTAAACAAGATGTTTTCTCTCCCCACCCCCCGTGATTCTTTTATACCCCCCAATATTCTGATTTTGCCCTTGCAAAAAACTTCGGTTCGCAGAAACCGAATTTTTTCTAGTACAAATTCAAAGTAAATTTCGGTTTTCAAGGCAAAAAAAAACTTCGGTTTCTATAAACCGAAGTTTTTTGCAAGGGTAAAATTGGAAATTCAGGGGGTATAAAAGAATCACGGGGGGTGGGGAGAGAAAACATCCATAAACAAACCTAAGGGCACACTTTATATAAATATTTGGTCCTCCTTTGCTTATAGGTTAGATTCATGAGCAATTTACACATTACATTCATAAGGTTCAACCATTTTGAGGTTTTTGCTCATTTGATGCATTTGGTTGCCTTTTATTCATTCATTACACATTTTAAGTCGTCTAGGGATCAACCATCTTTTCGGATGAATAACCTACGGGCCGGGTTACCCCTTCTTAGTTCTAGTAGTTCCCATTTACCGATGTTTCATTCACATACATTAATATTTTTGCTCAAGAATCATCACCACACAAGTTTTGGATAGTAGGACTTATTGATGAAAGAGTGTCGATAACTTCAGTTTGTGCTTCATAAGTTAAAAGATTTTAAATAAGGTTCAAGAATTTTAAGTTTTTAGATTTTCCAACCATAGAAAAGAATTTTAAAGTTTTTAGTTTTTAGTACTTAACTAGTAATAGACCCGTGCGTTACACGATATTTTTAGAAGTTACACTTTGCTATTAAAATTGAAAAAAAAAATTATTTAATCATGAGTAGTATAATTTGTCTCATGTATGATTTATTTAATATATATTATAGCTATTCTTTTAAGAGAGCTATTTTGAAATTGTTATAAGTTCTATCAATCAGTAACATAATTTATCCCATATAAGATTTATTTAGTATATATCATAGTTATTTTGAGATTGTTATAAGTTTCATGAATCAGTAGCTTAATTTGTCCAATGTATGATTTATTTAATACATATGATTGTTATTTTGAGATTGTTATGAGTTCTATGAATGAGTAGTATAATTTGTCTCATGTATGATTTATTTAATATATATTATAACTATTTTGAAATTGTTATAAGTTCTATGAATGAGTAGTATAATTTGTCTCATGTATAATTTATTTAATATATATGATTGTTATTTTGAGATTGTTATGAGTTCTATGATTAAGTAGTATAATTTGTCTCATGTATGATTTATTTAATATATTATAGCTATTTTGAAATTGTTGTGAGTTCTATCAATCAGTAGCATAATTTGTCCAATGTATGATTTATTTAATATATATGATTGTTATTTTGAGATTGTTATGAGTTCTATGAATGAGTAGTATAATTTGTCTCATGTATGATTTATTTAATATATATATATATATATATATATATATATATATATATATATATATATATATATATATATATATATATATATATATATATATATATATATATATATATATATATATATAATTGTTATTTTGAGATTGTTATGAGTTCTATTAATGAGTAGTACAATTTGTCTCATGTATGATTTATCTAATATATTATTGCTATTTTGAAATTGTTATGAGTTCTATGAATCAGTAGTATAATTTGTCTCATGTATGATTTATTTAATATATATGATTGTTATTTTGAGATTGTTATTTAATCTTTGAAGTTAGATTTATTTAATCAGTATTATGAAACAATAGAATAATTTGCCCCATATAAGTTTTGAGCAATTTGTTCTCCGTAAATATTTTTTTTCTCTGTAAATATTTTATTAACATCAATTTCTTTTCTGGATTATTTAATTTTCTTATCAGCATCCCGCGTACAATTGTTAATTAAAGGTTTTGAGCAAAAACTTGTTCTTGGTGTATACTATTTTATTACAAAAAATTCATCAGCAATAATTGTTCTCCGTATAATTTAATTTATTTCGAACTTATTCGTGTATAAGAGTTAATTAAAAAATGTCATCAACAACAATTTGTTTTTCGTATATAATGGTTAATTTAATTTTTTTATGAACAACTTGTTCCTCGAATCATTTAAAATTTTCATGAGCAACAATTTATTCCCCATATATAATAGGTAATTAAAAAATTTCATCAACAATAACTTGTTCTTCACTTCTTTGTATATAATGGTTAATAATTTTTCACCAACAACAACTTGTTCCCCGTATATTATAGTTAATTTAAGTTTTTCATCGGCAAATACATTGTTCCCCATATAATAGTTGATTTAAATTTTTCATCACCAACAATTTGTTCCCGTATAAATTAGTGTAGTATATTTTATAAAAAGTTATATATTGCACGAGTCGTAACGTTACGTCTATATTTTTTAGAAATTATATTTTGCTAATTAAAAAAAAAATTAAATAAGATTCAAGAATTTTAAGTTTTTAGATTTTCCAACCATAAAAAAGAATTTTTAAGTTTTTAGTACTTAATAACTTTATTAGAGGACGTCCTCTATCTTTAGAACGAGATTCTGGAAAACTACTCATATTTCCCACATAAAGTACATAATTCCTTCAAGACTAATTCTAATATGGTGCTTCAATCATTGAAGGACTGAATTTTCGAAAAAAAATTAACAGTCCAAGCAAGGTGATTTAATCCGGACCGTTGAAATTTGAAAATGTGACGCGTCGCGCATCTGTTAAAGGAAAGAAAATAAGAAAAGCAAAAAGTCGTGTAACAAAAGAACAAAACCGAAAAAATGGTGTCAACGCGAGAGTGATCCTCATCATCATCATTTCGTATTGTATTCTTTCTTCGCCTCTTCACTTCGATTCCTCTACGTGGCTTTATAAATCAAATCTACATCTACATATATACCCTTCTTTCCACTTCCACAACTCAACCATGGCAGGCAGAGAAATCCTCCATAAGATGAAGGTATCTTTTAAATTTAATCACACTGTTGTTGCCTACCATTCTCTTATTTTCACGTCCTATTTTGTTTTTAATTACTTACAAAATGATGATGATGATCCTTGATACTTCTCAAATATTCTGTTGTGGATAAATACGCCCAATCATCGTGGTTTTCAATTGATTTTGTGATTGAGACAAAAACGCCAAGCATCGTTCCATGAACAATCATATTAGAAATATATTAAATTGTTTAACTAGTGGCATGAAAGAAAATTGGGAATTAAAAAATATCAACTTTTTTTTTTTTTTGAGTCTTAAGGAGCTTAAAATGGATGCTTTGTATTGGAAAAAACAAAATTTTCACTCACAACTTTTAGCCTTTAGGTCACTCTTGGTAATCTAAGGTTCGGCCACGAGATAACCTGATTAAGAATTATTTCCACCAGAAATTGAACTTGGTTCTCCACAACAATTTCTCCTAAGGAGAGCTCATTCTGGTTAGAAAATATCAATTGTTGTGTGGCCAGCAGCCTTCAGTATTAAATGCGTGATCACGAGAGACAGCATCATGGGCTCAATACCCATTTTCTTAACCGTGTCTTATGAAATACTATCTTACAAGTTAACAATGACAAATCTTGAGCAAATTCAACATGGATAGATAAATTGCGCAAGTTTCATTTGTTTGTCCAGCATGAGTTTTTTCTCATTTTTAAACTTAAGTATGTTGCTGCAGGAAAAAGTTATGGGACCATCTGATCCAGACTCAGGGAAAGGAAAGAGCAATATGTCAAAGCATGTAACTCATGGCTTTCACTTGGTAAAGGGAAGATCAAATCATGCCATGGAAGACTACGTGGTTGCTGAATTCAAGCATGTTGATGACAATGAGTTGGGTTTATTTGCAATATTTGATGGTCACGCAGGTCATAGTGTACCTGATTACTTGCGGTCTCATTTGTTTGATAGTATCTTAAAAGAGGTAATGAGGATTCCCATTACTTGGTGTCTGTTTGTTTTTGCGGTCCATCCGCATAACATGCACGTGAAATTCAAAGCTACAGTTTGCATTGGGATGCGGTGCATAACTATATCCTAACACATGCTTAATCTATGATTGACTTTCTGAAAAATTACCAGTGTCAATTTAAGTTGAATGAATTTGGCTTGTGGATATCATGTTTGTCTTTAACTCTACTCTTGCCTTTTAATGTAGCCTGATTTCTGGACTGAACCCGCGGAGAGTGTGAAGAGAGCTTATAGTGAAACTGATTCTACTATTTTAGAGAAATCAGGTGATTTGGGTAGAGGAGGTTCAACTGCAGTTACAGCAATACTCATTAATTGTCAAAAGTTAGTAGTGGCCAATATTGGAGATTCCCGTGCTGTCTTATCTGAGAATGGCGTTGCAATACCACTGTCAGTGGATCATGAACCAACAACAGAAAGCGATGATATAAAAAACAGAGGTGGTTTTGTATCTAATTTCCCAGGTATAATATACAACGTTTTTCAAGAATATATAGTTGGAATAACTGCTGCTTCATAGAATATGTTATTCTTTATTTATCAAGAATAGTTGTATTGATTTACCAGATACCTTTCATACCTATGCATCATTGAGTGTTTCACATGATAAAATCTAGTATGACTTTTCAGTATCTGATTGATATATAAATAAGGTATATTCGGTGTCCAACACCTATCAGAGTGGGATACATTTAATCACTTTCATGTTCTCAAGTGTCTGTGTAATTATCAAGTGTGTGTCCTATGTTTGTGTTTGTATCTATGTCTGTGTTTCATTGTTTGATATTATTCTTGATTATGGCTAAGGATACAATTTATTTCAAAGGATACTGATTTTGTTGTCAATTCAGGGGATGTTCCACGGGTTGATGGGCAATTAGCAGTGTCAAGGGCATTTGGCGACAAAAGCCTAAAGATACACATGACCTCAGAACCACATGTGACAGTGAAGGTGATAGATGATGGTGGAGAGTTTGTTATATTAGCCAGTGATGGGTTATGGAAGGTATAAGATTTGATAAAATGATGAAAGCATCACATGATTGATTCATTCAATTGTACAAATCTTGTGGATAGTTTTTCTTCACCCTTTCTGAAAAACATGTGTTTGATTTTATACTCATGTCTTTTATTACAGGTTGTGTCAAATCAAGAAGCAGTTGATACTATCAGAGATATTAAGGATGCTCGGGCAGCAGCAAAGCGTCTTACCGAAGAAGCGCTCAACAGGAAAAGCTCAGATGATATCTCTTGCATTGTTGTGAGGTTTCACTGATTGCAAAATTCACATTGTAGATTCTGATCTACAAACTTTAGTGTGTATATACTATATAGATAAACGTTGATATCCATTGAGGTGGTTATTCTGCTCAAACTTTAGTGATCTCTTTTATTACCTGCTTTCATCCAAACCAACTTGGATAGTGTGTTATTAGATGTAACAATGTAAGAAAGGTTTAGTGTTGGAATATTAATGGCCAACTAATTTCTATGAATGCAAGGATATTTGATAAAAAAAAAAATACATTAGCCAATTACTGTCTAGCTGTTTAAATTTTAGATACCTACTAAAGCACTTCAGCAATGAATGAAGCTGGGAATAACCCTTGCCATTTTATAAGTTATAATGTTTTCAATTATAATAAACATAAGTTCCTACTTTTGATTAAATTGTTGAGATTTATTCTGTTTGTTTGAAATAAAGTTTAGATGAGTTTTGTTACTTGTTAGGGTAAGAGAAAGTTTGTGACAGATTTAATGGTCTCTAAATGCAACTTTTCATGTTTATGTTTACTTGCTTTGTAGAAACCTTAGTACAGAAAGGCAAGCTGCCATAACAGTTGTCACTAGCACCCTTAGAATTATTGTAATCTCTGGATCCCTTATATAGTCATTGTGGCTGAATAAATGAGTAAGCAAAAACATTACAATCAATTTAACTCCATTTTAATGAATTCCATTCTTTCATTGGAGATTTTGAGTAGATTTAAGATTACCACGATTTTCTAATAATCCAAAGTGACAAATCTATGGTAATGTTTTCAAGTGTTTATCGACGCATTGAACAAACCTTTGGTGGCATAGTTTGGAGATATTTTTATGATAAAATGTAAATAAAAATGTATACATACGCCAAATGGAATATAGCAGCTACTGTGAAAGTTTATATATTATAGAGCCTAGATAAAGTGTTGAAATTATATATAAATAAATTACCCAAAAGAAGGAAAATCTTTTTATTCTATTGGAGTTGAAGAGTTATAGCATTGAAGGGTGCTTTAATATATAAGGATACTTACTTATTACGATAAAGACAAACAGAAGAAATAAAAGGCATTCACACATGACCTTTAGATGTTGGACATTTTAGGTTCTTGTTGTGGTGAACATACAAAGGATCTTTATTCTATGCCTTGGACTGTAAGAAACCAGAGAAGGTGACAGAAGAGAGGGAGCTTCCTGAACTCAACACTTTATCTTCACCTAATATTGAATGACTTGTAGCCAGAACTCCCTGGTAAGTTCATCTGAATTCTGCACTGTGTTTCCTTAGGTTGATGTTGTTGTCCTTTGCTGTGGCTGCTGCCCTCATTGGCAGTTTCAGGGTTGGTTTTCCTGCGCCTTTCATTGTGTCCAGCCAACCGCCTGCGACAGCTTCTTTTAGATTCATCGAACTCTGCTAGGTCATGGAACCTGCACAACATGACTCATTGTTTGATTTGCAAAACATTAGGGTCAGAGAATGATTCTCTGGTCCAAGGTGTTTAATGCTGCTAGTTTTACACTTACAAAAATATAACTGTTAGTTTCTAAGCAATGTTTTAAAAGTTGGATTGAACGGTTCAACTAATTGGAATTTGGAACTGACCAATTTGCTTGTTGATTATTCCAGTACTTTAGTTTGTTGAACTGGTTGAATGGTTGGTTCAACCAGTTTTTATTTTATTTATATCTCTTATTTACATCAATTCAATTAACCAGTTGGATCTTCGATCCGGTTTTTAAAAGTTGATTTTAAATGCAAACGAGCTAAAAAAAACAGATCATAGGAAAACAATACCATCTCTACCACCTATAGTAAAACATGTCAAATGAAAACACAAATTGATGAGTGTTAGAGAAAATGGTGTAGATAGAGGATTGAAGACCTGCTACATTGTTGGCAAAACCTCTGCCTCAGCCCAGAAACCACCACAACAGGTGCCTTAGAATGAAACTCACACACCTTATGGCGACGATGGTATCTCTTTGCATCGGTCAAATCAGCTCCACACCTCTCTGCTTGGCAGGAAGGTGGAGAAACACCACCGCCGCCAGAACCTCCTCTTCTTCCGCCACCGGCCCCTTTCTTCTTCTCTTCTTCAGTCAGACTGAAATCACCATCCTCTTCTTCTACTTCATTTTCCACTTCTTCTTCCACTGTGTTGTTCCTTCTCACCTTTTCCATCATCAATGTTCTCTTCCTCTCAATACTCCTAGCTTCCATTGTGTGGTGAGAGCTGAGCTTACAAAGGTTATAAGGGAGGAGCTAGCAAGTAATGTTGTAGAATAGAAGAAGCTAGAATTTTGGGAGCAATGAAGTGAAAGAGGGAGTATATATGAAGCAGAAAGGCAAAAAGAAGGTGCAAAGTGTGTGTGGACCACAACCTTCATTTCCTTTTAATTATGTTCTTTTATTTTTAGTAGTATACTGTAGCATCTAAGTTCAAGTCTCTTCTAACCTAATCAGAGGTCTTGAATTCATTTTGAGAATGAAGCAGCGTTAAAACTCTTGAGGGAGGAAATTTTTATCGTTCGTTGTGTTTCAAGGAATTAATATCCGGTTTTTTAGAAGAAAAAAAATACTACAGCGGTATGGCGGCTGAATGCAAATAGTGCATTAAGTAGGGTTTTGAAGATGGGTTTTGTCTTTAATAGTAAGCTAATAATTAATGGAAAGTTAAATCCTAATTGTTGTAGTAAAGTAAGGAGCGGGTAATACGTATACCATTGATCCATCCATGTTGAATGAAGCGCGTGACTCATAAACGCTTAACTATTGGTAATCAAGGAATTACTAATGAGGAGAAAAGGATTTTACATTTTTTTGTTGTTATTTTGTTCATGTTGTAGGTTTCTGTTGCCACTCAGATAAAGGACCAATATCACATGCATACCCAACAAACTCTTGCATTCAATCATCCTTTCGCATAAAAGTAAATAGTGAAGTTGCATCTATAACATGATTAACCATTTGAGGCATACAACTGGTTGTCTATATCTTAATTTTAGCTGACTTGTATTTAATTATTTTAGTGGTATGTATGTATGTATGTATGTTTGTAATTATGAATAATCTTCGATTTAGATATATATGGATATGGATGGTCCATTGCATTTTAATTCTCAACCCTGCAAAGTACTCATAGCACTGGACAAAGCTAGATTCTAGATTGTTGAGTTGAGAGAGACACATCAAAATTTTCATTTTGAAGCTTAATATATACTACTAGGTAACAGCAGGAACAAAGTTCATCACTTTAACATAAATCATAAATAAATGTATAGTAACAAAGTTCATCACATGTCACAGTCATTCATTTCAAATTGATAGACTCATTATATCTTAATAAAATCAATACAAAATAATTTCAATCATTAATTTCAGATTTGATGGTCCTGATTAAAAACCTTTGTGGATTTTTATGGCAGGAAATCAGTCTAATTGACCATCATGTATGTATGTATGTATGTGTACGCGTGTGATTAATTAACAAGTTAAATACTGTAGAATGATGGAATCTTTTATTTTATTTTTCTGGTATAAAAATGAAATGATGTCAATTAAGTTGCATAGTACTACTATGGCCACAACACGTGGTGCTGATGACATAACCTGGCATGCTAGTACTTACTACTGCCCATGATTTCACAAGATGCCATCGTACCCAGTACTTGATGCCAGTTTTCACCATGGATTGGATTGGACGGTATCCACAAAAAACAAACGATTCAACCTTGTCTATGTTTAATTTAATCATTGAGGATAATTTTGCTTTCTTAAACAACAATAAATATTCAAGCCATGACCAGCATATTTCGGCCGGAGAATGAAAAATTTTAGTGGTTTCAAATGGCCTCCCATCAGAATGAATCGTTTAAAAGAATATAAGTTCAGTTTCTGGTGGAAACAAATTTTACTTATATACGGCCGAATTTTAGATTATCGGCACTTTTTTCCCTTAAAAACTAATGGGATTAACACCAAAAATTTGTAAAATAGTCACACATATGCATTCGCCTATTTCGTATGCCACTTGTATCATAATCACTAGCACCGCTCATCTTTGAATTCACTTTTGTGAAAAACAAAAGTGATGTTTAAAGTATAAAAATGATTTTGACAAGTTTAAATATTTTTTTACTAATTGCTTTTATGTCAAGAATTGATTTTAATTTGAAATTGAGATGTGCAAATATAAATGAAGTTTTACTTATTGCTTTTCCTAATTGCTATTATTCAACATACTTTTACACGGATGTATTTAATTTAAATATGAATGAAGTTTGGAATCGCCTCTAAGACATTCTACCATGGAAGATAAGAGCTTTGTATATAGTTGTGAGTTAGATGCCTTCTTATCATGGTATCAATATCAAACGTACACTAAATTATTTAACATCCAACCAACCTATTGAATCAGATGATGGTCAAGGTGAGAAGTGGGAACAAACAAGTCATCATTGATGAAAACATGAATGATGCAAATCAATCCATTTTTATTGGCATCAATTAAATTTCAGTGTTTCACCATATATGCATATCCTACCTCCACCTAAATTTGGTATATATTTTTGTTTTTCCTTCTCTATTTCCTTTATGGCTATGAGCATAAGAATTTCACACCTCACACATACTTCACCAAAAAATCATGCATATCACTCTCATATTATTATTGACTTGTGTTTGGTCCCCCCCCCCCCCCCCCCCCCCTTCTGTTCTTCCATTTAATTATTCTTCCCTTGTTAATTTGTTATGAAAACCAATTAACACTAACAAATATATATGATGATATATATACCATTTCAAAAGGGCCTTTATTCAAAATGTGTAAGACAGTTGTGAAAGAATTTTGATATGAATAGACAAAAAGTTATATTGTAATGCTGGAAAATTCTTGTTGCTTGTCTTTGTAAACAAAGGATATTAATTAGTGCAAACAGCTGCACGGTGTATAAGATAAGAGGAATATATATTTATATATATATAATAAATCATCCTCTGATAATTCAATACAAGAGCATAGAAATTTTATGTTGGTCCCCAAAGATTTGGCAAACCATGAATAAATGCGTTAAATCATGGACTTGTTTTCACAGGCACACTTTTTTTTTTTTTTTTTAGCATAATGTTCAAGTTTCATCACTGGATGGCTCTTTTTCTGATCTGCTTTTCATTGAGTTATGGTTTGTCGTTTTTGTTACAACTTTATCAGATGATTTATACCAGTCAGAAACAGACGTAGGTATCTGATTCTGTTGTAATGTCAGATATAAGTTCACTAGCTACAAAAATCATAATTGTCCTGTTTTGGTTAGGATACCATTCTTTTATATCACGGTGGGTATGTCTATAGAATTATAATGATATATATATCACTATTGTGATTTTAATGTGATACTAAACATAAACATTGACTAATATCTATTCTCAAACTAACTATAACTTGTTTTTGAAAATCAATAATCTCATTTTATTTTATTTCCGAAAATCTCAACATCGCCATATATACATATAAAACATGAAATATGATAATTTTTTATTTTTAATCCAAATAACTTTTTTTCCCATATATCTATATATACTATATATATATATATAAAAAGGTACATTATTTTTGGTGTGAACTTTTCGTAATACTCATAATACCCTAAATTTTTTTTAGAAGCAACAAAAAAATTTTATTAACAAACACACTATAATAAGAATTTTTTTTTTGACATAAGTTAGATAAAGGCATGCGCGAAACGCGCTTGCCTGGCCCGCTAGTAGTCTATAATTTATTTTCCATCAAATGCTATCGGTCATCAGATTAAATGACCTTTGTCATTGCATGACACCATGGTTGGCAACCTCCCAAACCTTATCATAGGCCTATTATAGGTTATGCGGTGTCCACGTCATTCTCCACATGTATAATATTTTGGAATAATCTATCTTCTATACAATATAAAAACAAAAATATTATATTTGCTCCGAAGAAGCCGTTGATTCCGATAGTGAGACTTCAAGTACGTTGACGCGGATGGCTGGAAAATAATTAACTGGAGGCATGTAATCTAACTAAGGAATTATTCATAAATATTGTGCAACTTCCCCAGAATACAACCGGTTTTTCTCGACGATAAACATACCGAGGCTATCAAGACACAAAAATATCAACGAAGTAGGTAACTCAGGCATTACAAAAAAAATGGAAAAACTAAACAAAACTCAATAGCATACTCTGATACTTGGATGCACCTTCTCATATAATATCTATATAAAAACGGTTACTTAATAGTAATAATTAAGATTTTACACAGCAAAATTTTTTGTCTAAAACAAAACCGTAAGCGATTAACTAAAGGTGTATCTGAACTCCTCAAGTAAATAGCAAAATTAATTTGGAGTTTAATATAGGAAAGGAAAACGTGAGAGAAATAATAGGTACAAGTGGGTATCCTATATATGTATAGACTAATTCAAAGTTTTTTCATTTAGATAAATAAGACTAAATGAATATAACCACAAATAAAATAATTTCCTTGATAAAATATATTTCTACTTTTCTCATTTAAAAATTAGTAGACACAATATAATATAAACTTTTGAAATATACCCAAAATTTCCAACAATCCCCCACATATTTCAAAAGTTTTAAAATCAAAAGGTAAACAAAAATTGTTTCGAAAACATTGCCTGAGTCACTTTTGAGTACGATGCATCAAACTGGTATAGCAAGCTATATGAACTAGTGCTAGAATGATATACTTAACACACAATGAATTTGGTGTAACAAGCTATATGAACCAAAGGCATTTGGCGTATGTTAGCAGTATAACATCCACATCACTCCCCCACAATTCTCGTGTTACGCGGTGTTGCGCATTTAGGCCGTGCGCGTGTCTGGTTTTCATGAGTGCTCTAGAAACCCGCCACAGTCTCATGCAAGCGGCCCCACTTGACACTCATATAGGTGATTCCATCTAGTGTATGCTACAACCATACACCACCTACAAGGGCTTATGGTAATCATTAAAAGCCTTAAGCTTGCCCCTCAAATTAATTTTAATTTAGCACTTCTCATAGCCATTATCATAACAAATAGGAAATGGACAAAATTTTAGTGCTAACTTAACTAACAAGTAACTTGTTTTTACCCATACGAACCTTCTTCATGGGATCTCCAATCACAAAGGTTGGGTTCCTATTACTTGTCGTTTTTCAGTGGCATAGTCCATTCCTATCAATTTTCTTCCCATGGGTTAAGTCAACGGATCCGATCAATTCACTAATATTGACTAAGACGTCTCAAAGTCAATTCATCTCACAATTTCTTGAGTCTATAAAGTAAACTCGATTTTTACAATAAGTTTATACAAGTCTACTTAGATGGCCACTAAGCGACAACTTATTCATCAACAAAATAAATCTACTTATAGATTCTCATTGGCTAACATCCAATTATAAATTTGTTATACAAGTCTACTTAAAATATTTCCAAGCGACAAAACTTCACATCGAATAAATATAACTCTATGTAGAGATTTATCGCACAAGTCTACTTGGATAATATTCAAGTGACCACACTCTACATTGGGTAAATTAAATCAACTTAAATATTTAATTTCATATAACCAAATTTATAAAAACATCATTGTATTATTTTAATACAATGATTAATTCACAATATACCATATAATATTTTATGATATCTCTCAAATATCTTTAGTCAAGTATAGCATTATGATCATAAGGGATACTCAATATTTTAATTCCAAAATATTTAAACTTCCTAAAAAATTCTCAAGTATTATACTATATATCACACATCCTTATGATCTTATACCATAATTCACACTTGATTATCTCATTTCTTATACAAATTTTCTTTGAATAAGAATTGGTATCACAATGAACTCCATTATTTAGCTCAAAATGTATTACGTACATATTATAGACTTCTAGCTATAACATTATACTGCTAGCTCCTCTTAACAAATGAAGTTAATTTTACTTCAAAATTCATTCGCAAGATGTGCGGGAATCCAAATTTTTGGTATGATAACTTTGCATATGTGCAGATCAGGCCTGAGCTAAACTAACCACTAAGAAGACTCAAAGTTTAAGTGCAAGCTTATTAATTAATAACAAAGTAGAAATCAATAACCACTTCATCATATATTTGTAGCAACCACAATATCATACACCTCATATTTAACTCTCAAGTTATTGCACACTATCAATCTTTCAAAATTACAAGGAGCTAGAACATTTTACATTAAAGTAAAATTTATCAAATCATCAACTCATACATGTTAAAGTGGTCTCAAAATATTAATGAGTATGTGACTAGCAAACATATCAATCATTAAAGAAGAAGTCAACAATTACTCACAAATCTCAATCACCATACGTAATTTCATGCTTCCATTGCTAACACATCACTTGCATACAAATACAATCACTATTTAAATCACAAACTATAACACATATATGCATGACTAGAAATTCACTCGAGAGTATCATAGGAAGGATGAAACTTATCAAACAGATTCTCAAAACACTCAACTTTGGTGAATGACAATTATCCTAATAGTCATAACTTCTTAAGATAAAGACCAACATATATATTGCAAAAAACATTCTACTAATTATCAAATTAAACTGTTCACTTTTATGAGAAAATTCTTATTTGTTCAATTCAAACACCAGGTTTTTTATATTATGTTACAATCCTTCAATATATATATATGTCAACTCATTTGATAAACACCCTTTTAATTTTAAAATTAACAATAATAATTTTTCATAATCCATTAATTAAATTGAAGCAAGTAGAACACTCTTCAGAGATGCAGGAGCATGCAATACGGTAGCTCATATTTTCATCCAAAACAAATATTTCTCAAAACAATGAATACATGATAACTCATCTTAATAAAAAAATTAATCGCAAGGATGTACACAGTATTCTCATCATAACAAAAAATTAAGATTATCATTTTCATTAAACTATATTATATAATCACTAAATTTTTAGGTAAATTCAACACCGTCAATCAATCACAAATTCAACATAAAATTAAGAAGTTGTGAGATTATAATTAGAACTTAGAATATGTACCTGATTCCTTGTGGATGATTTTAAGAGGAGTAATAATATTACGCTTACAATTGTACATGCTCCGGTTCCTTTCGTTGACAAAGAGGGCAAACCCCCACATTTTGACGTTAACCAAAATAGAGTGAAAATAAAATCAACACCGTCGGAGTTTCGTTAAATGCAGACCCGGAGGCCATCAACCTCAATCTTGTTGCCATTGTCGTGACCATATCCAGCCATAATTCCTTAGATTATTGGCACTGAACTAAGAAATTATCCGCGAATATTGCGCAACTCCCCTAGAATACAACCGGTTCTTCTCGACGATAAACATGCCGAAGATATCAAGACACGAAAATATCAACGAGGTAGGTAACTCAAGCATTACAAAAAAAAAATGGAAAAACTAAACAAAACTCAATAGCATCCTCTGATACTTGGATGCACCTTCTCATATAATATCTATATAACTGTTACTTAATAGTAATAATTAAGATTTTACACGGCAAAACTTTTTGTCTAAAACAAAACCGTAGTCCCTATTCATTAGCAATTAACTAAAGGTGTATCTCAAGTAAATAGCAAAATTAATTTAGAGTTAATATAGGAAAGGAAAACGTGACAGAAATAATAGGAACAAGTGGGTATCCTATGTATAGACTAATTCAAAGTTTTTTCATTTAGATAAATAAGACTAAATGAATATAACCACAAATAAAATAATTTCCTTGATAAAATATATTTCTACTTTTCTCATTTAAAAATTATTAGACACAATATAATATAAACTTTTGAAATATACCCAAAATTTCCAACACTTATGGTGGTTAGAGTTTTTGGAGTAATGAATCACGGTGAGGAATCTACCTGCAAAATAAGTTAGCACTATGACGTTCAAATTAGTATGAGATCATCAAGGTGAGGTGAAAGTAGAAAGTGATTAAATCCTACTTTAGCTTGAACTGCATTTGTGCTTGAATAGAAAAGGCATTGTGATACGTTCGCAAATGCACGAGTATATCGTTGTAATAAAAAGAATATCGAATCCACATGGACTAATGAGCAATGGAGTAATCGTTTTCAAGGAAATTTCTATAAAAATATATGTGATAATAGTGATGATGATGATGATATTGGATTTTACGAATTGTGATCAAAGCAAGCATATTGTGATGTTTATTCTTTTTATATTTTAAAGACCATAAGATCATTGATTTCATAAATAGCATATATTCATAATGGGTTTTTTTTATGTTGGGTTCATTTTTTTTAATTTTTTTTAACAATGTTCTAGCAAGATGTTAGACTAGATGTCGTAACATGTGAGTACACCATCGCAGTGTGCTCTATTTCGCATTTTATTTACGCGTGAGATCTTTTGAAGATTTATTTTGAAAATAAACTCACGTATACTTGTGCGCCAAGACGCAGTTTTTCTAGAACCTAAAGAAAGGCGGCCAGTGTCGTGCTCACTTCTGAAGATGTTCAAACATTTAAGGAAACAATATATTTGGTTCTAATAATTGTGTCCTGGATATTTCATGGACCAGCAGTCTTTGAAGCCCAATATGTTCATCAACCTCGTGCTTACTCAAGGTATATAATGAAAGATGTAAAACCTAATTTGACTACTGAAGTCATCGTTGAGAAATAGAGTCTTTAGGGTTTGAGTCTTTGCATTGTTAATTGTGAGCCTCTCTTGTATCACCTTGATGCTAGAGTAGGATTGTGTTAGTTGAGTTATAACTTGTGAACCACTCATAAACTTTTTAGCACAGAGTTTGGCTTGTGTTTTTGGAGTTATCTCTTATCTGGTTGTTATTGATTGTATACACATGTTGTGTGATTGGGGCGAAGTGAGATGGGATCTCATATCTAAAAGTTCCTAGGTAGAAGTTAGCACGAGTAGTGATTAAGTGAGAAGTCGTGAACTGAGGGCTTGCTGAGGGCTTCAAACTAACACTATTATAATGGATTTCCTTCCTGGCTTGGTAGCCCCCAAAGTAGGTGACATTGCACAGAACTAGGTTAACAATATCACGTGTTTTTTACTTTCCTGTCATTTATATTTATCTTGTTCATTATGTTCTGTGTTGGTACGATGTTGCAATATAAGATTCAACATTCAATCATTATCCTGGTGTTGAAACATATACACAACATCTGTTACAAGCGTGCCAGAATTTCAATTGGTACCAGAGTAGACACCCTATTCTGTTTTTGGGTGAGCTCCAAGGAATATACTTTTTGGTACTGTGGACAAGGAAGGAGGATTTGTTAACAGACCACCTCTTTTGGATGGTTCCAACTGTGACTATTGTAAATGACACATGGTGGCTTTCCTAAAATCAATAGATAGTAAGACTTAGAAAGCAGTTGTAAAAGGTTTGGAACATCATGTGGTAACTGATATGGACTTGGAAAGCCTTGAATGCCTTGTTCAATAGGGTTGAAAAGAATATGTTCAGGTTAATCAAACAATGTATTATGGCCAAATATGCTTAGGAGATTCTTAAGACTACTCATGAAGGGACATCCAAGGTGAAAATGTCAAGACTTTAGTTACTCACCACCAAGTTTGAGAATATTGTGAAACCCAGCATTGATGAACCTAATGTTGTTGTTAACACCACCAAATATTTTTTTACATCTAAAAAGTATAAGGTGCGAGATCAGTTGATCGATTGGTGTCAGTCTAAGACTGCAAAAGCTGGGTTTACTATTGTGATTGAGAAATTGGATAACGGCTCTTACAGAAGGAAAAAATATTTTGTAATGTGTTATGAAAGAGGCGGTGTGTACAAAGAAATGACAAAGAAATTAAAGAAAGAAGACACAACTACGAGAAAATGTAAGTGACTTCCGAATTTGCGCGTTTTCTTGGTTTTTGCCAAATTCGAACCGATGTTGTAGCGATAAAACTCTACTTCGAAACTGATGTGATCCTAAAATTCTATCCCTTAACAAGAAGAATTATTTCGGTCATGGAATAAAAAGAACCAAAGTTGAAGACTATCATCCAAGCATGTGATAGTAGAAAATGAAGAGCTCCTCCACTAAGTATATGAAAGTGGTGCACCAAGCAATAAAAGAGCACCACTATCTCTTCTTTTTTATTTTGCATTTTCCTTGTAATAATTCAGGCCCACTATTATCATGATAATTAGTGGCTGAAATCCTTTTATTTTCTTAGGAGTTACTTTTTGCTTATTACATCATCATAAGCTATTCCTATATATAGGAGGCATGTAACTCTTGCTAAAAAAAGATATATTGGATTGAGTAAAAATATGAGATTTATTCTGTTTGGTTCTCTGAACCTCATTTTTAGCTTATCGGCTTGCCGTGACGCTAATCTTTCACTTATCAACCGGAGCCTCCATAGCCGGTTGTGGCGTCCTCACGACTTATCAATCGGATTTTTCCATCCCGATTGTGGCGTCTTTCCACCACCTCTATCTTCACAACTCTTGTTTTGTTTCAACCGCTCCGCGATTCTCATCAGAAACTTAAGAAACGAAAGACATTGTTTTTGGAACGTAGGATGCGAAACAAATTGAGTTTCGGATTGTGTGAACCAAACTAAACTAGGACAAAAATTATGGGTATTTTGGGATTTTTGGGAGCAAATAAGGGGGCCTAAAAAGCAAAATTCAAATGATATTTTCTTCATCCTCCTTCCTAGAAGCTTCCTTCTTCAATTTTCTTTCTTCTCTCCGACCTAAAATCTTATAATTTTTTTTTTACTAAAAAATAAACGATATTCATTCATTCAAATTTAAAGAGTTCGATGCAATACAAATTCAAATTCGCTAAAAACAAAAAGGATGAATCTGTGAACAAACTCGCAGCATCCATGTTAATAGCATAAAACGGCAAATTACATAAGCCTACGAATATGACTATATTGAAGTGTCTGGAATGTCCATGCCTCCAGATCTGTAGCGTTGATGACACAAAAGTCGACATTGAAATATGGATTTGCACTTGATCGAAACTAATCCTTCAACCTGGAACAAATGAACACCGCACAAAGACGGGATAACAAAATACACCGCACAAAGACAGGAAAACAAAATACACAAAAACAAACAAATATGTGAGAATCACACTTATTTATTTAATATAACGAGAAAGAAAAACAATTTGGATGGGTGATTTTAGGTCAAGATTTGACATGAAAAGAAAAAAGTGGTGACGGCTAAGGTTAGAAGAGGAGAGGAAAAAGGTAAAGAACATAAACTTATCTTATAAAACTTTTTAACCAACAAAAAATTGATTTTACTGATACACCATTTATTTTGATTTAATCAAAAGACCATATTAATTTACTAATCGCCATCTTCAAAATGACTTATGTTGAATCTAGTACTGTTGAAGAAGGAAAAAAATAAAGAAAGAGAAGCTATGAATATGGAGAAGAACACCTTTCATTTATATGTTGAAAGGGAATCCTATCGGTCTTAATATTAAAACAAGAAGAAAATAAGTTTTTGGGTTCAATTTCGTTTTTTTGGATTTAGTTCCTCTCTCAATTTCATTTTTAGATTTGGTCTCTCTAAGTGGATGACTGATCATCATCTTTGACGCATCATCCTCATTTGCCACGTTACGCAATGTCACGTCAGTCTCTGTTTGCCACATCATCATTTTTGAAACACACTTAACATTAAAGACGAAAACCAAAAGAATTTGCACATTCAAAGATTATTTTAAAACGGAAAAAAAAAAAAAAAAAAAAAAAAAAAGAAGGAAAACCAAAAACTTTCGAACTTACATGAACAGATCGATTATTTAAGCCAAATTTAAATTATATACGGGTTCAAAATATATGTAATCCGCCACTCTAATTACCTACTCTTTTATTTTATTTTTAAAAAAAAAAAACTAACAATAGACTGCACCTTCAAATCAACTAATCAAGAGAAATTGCAACTAACCTTCTAAATAAAGCACCAAGCATCAAACTTTGAGTGATTTTATATAAGCTTAAGTTGGAGATTTTTTTTTACAATATCACAATTTAATCCTTTCTTGCTTGTTTCAAATGGTCCATGATGGACAATGAATATTTACCAATAGATTGATCTTTACTCTACCATAATATCATGCGCTCTCTGTACATGACTTCTCCTCTATTCTCATCTCCCTCCTGTTTCACTGTCACTCATAGTTCTTTTTGTCGAGCTCTCTTAGTTTTTTATAAACTTTTTTTTTTGTCAAGCCTCTCTTATAGTTTTAATAATTTTTGTAAACACTTAACTGAAATAACTAAAAACACTATTAATTAAAAAGAAAATAAAATTTGCTTTCCCCTTCTGATCGCTGTCGTGCGCGGTCAAAAATAAGTATTATAATTATAAAACGTAGTAACAAGGTAGTTAAACCTTGGTCGTCTCACGAGGACCTCTGATATGATAATTAGTAAAAATAAGAATGATGAATAACACAATTAAATATGGGGTTTTGGGTTTGTTTAGATCGAAAGAGTATTAGATTAGAAATTCAATTGATAAAAAGACGATCAATCCATTGGTTTTAGGAAAACTTCGTTGTGATTCTATCCTCGGTTCACATAAAATATTGTTTATATATTCATGTCTTGGTTGGTTTATAAGACTGATTATACAAGCGATAAATAGTTTTATACGAATTCATTCGATTAAGCAAAGAATGTGTTCAACTAACCATGAGTAGTGAACAAGCGTCACTTAGAACACGGTTTGTATCATGACAGATTTCGACCAACCCTTTTTTGCTAAGCGCGAAAAAACCTATATCAATTCATATTTGAACTAGTCATACAAGCGATCGACCAACCCTTTTTTGCTAAGCGCGAAAAAACCTATATCAATTCCTATTCGAACTAGTCATACAAGCGATGAATCAATCCGAAAAGTCTCACAATATATAACTCGAAACAGAGATTAAGCATCACTATATTCGAGTTTCATAAATAAATAAAGAGCATGAATTGATAAGAGAAGGCAATAAATAAATAAACTGAATTACTATTAAGAATTGAACCTCAAGAAGTCATGAACGATGTTCCTATATACCAATGAATCAACCTAGGGTTGCTAGTTCTCCATGAGAATGTAGCAGCCTTTCTTTTCTATTTTGCGTGAATTCAGAATTGTCCCTGAAACCCTAGCTGTGTTTTTGCTTAAGTACTCAGAGAAAATTGGGCTTAAAAAGCTACGGGTCGAAAAACATAAGTTTGACCCGAAATTACATTATTTTCATAAAGTCTGGAACATAAACGTAAATATTTGACTGATTTGAGCTCCGAACTGAGTTCTGGCCTTAACATGAAAGTTGTAGCTCTTTCTCTTGTCTTTCCAACGCATATTCGCACACCTCAATCCGATACTCGTAGCTCAAGTTATGACCTGCGGACTGAGAAGGATCAACATGCAATTAAATCCGAAATTTAATCAAACAAATACATTATAGCTCAATTATGACCCAAAGTTTAGAAACATGATAAAAAGTTAATATTAGGCTAGAAAAGCATCCAATATGTCAAAGTACAAAGCCATAAAATATGTGTCAAAATGCACTGATCACCCTCCCTCCATGAACCTAGAACAACTTCAACAAATCTTGATCAAGAAAATCAAACCCAAAAATTATATTTATTTGTTCAAAGTCAATATTGAAGAAATGGAGTTCACCATGACCACCTCACCTCCATCTCTTCTTGTTCCGTTTATCTACAACTTCTATAAACATTAATTTGAACCCTGTAATCCAAATGAAGGTTGTTCCACCCTTTTTATTTTTTGAAGACAAAAACAAAAACCACAATTTTTTATTCCAAATCAATCCTAACACTCTTCTTCCTCCCCAATTCAAAAATTGCTCTGATTGGTTGTGTCGTTGTTTGGTCTTTGAAGAGGTAGAGAAACAAAAACAAAAAAGAAAAAAAAAAGTGCTCATCCATGTCATGTTTGAAGGAATTTTATTGAAATGTAAGTGTTGTGTTGGTGTATGTTGTGGTTGAAGGATGAAGAATCAAATTGGATTTGGGAATCAGGGATCCATGAAAATTGAAAAAATATTTTTTTAAATTGATTTAAAAATTATTATTAATGTTAATGTTTTGTTTTTTAAATAGATGTTAACTTTTTTTTTTGTCAAAAATTAAATAAGTTTTAAGTAAAAACTAAAAAAAAAAACAAATACATATGCGGTTTGATTCGATTTCGATCGGTTTATGAAAACTAATTCAATATTTGATCTGACCCAGATGTTTCAAAAAAAAAATCTAGAAATATTTGATTTTTTGCTATTTTGATTTTTTTTTTTTTATCGATTTGCAATTTTTATTTAGATTGATTTGAATTGAACACAACCCTAATAAATGTGACTTGTAATTGAGGAATTATAATTTCAATATGATAATTGTTCTATCTCAACTGCTTAGAGTAAATGTGACTTAAAAATCATAATTCCTATCAAAAGATCGTGAAGTCTCGGCTCATTTTACCGACTGCGACAAAAGAAATATAATTTTTTCAATTTGATTACTTATGATTGCTTGATGGCCATAATAAGAGACGTGATATGATAATTGTATCATATGATCTCACAACTTAGTGTTTGGTGAAACAACAAAATATGATAATTTAATCGTGAAATTTGTCATATCATGGCTCTATAATTAAAAAGAATTATCATGACTATGAGCTGGGTTAAAAACCAACATAATATGATAAGAAAATAAGTTACTAATTTTCACTTATAAAATATAAACTAGTTTAGAGACACGTGCATTAGAATGCACGGGTCGGCTAATTTTTATTTATTTTTATAAGAAGGTCGAAAAAAATTATTTAGAATTAGAATAAAATATTTAAATCTTTTTATAAAATATTATTAAAATATAACTAAAACTATTGTGTTCTTTCTTGTAAATCTAGTAAGTTTAATAATTTTTTTATTAAAGTTATTGCCCCGTATATATATATATATATATATATATATATATATATATTTGGTACATTATTTTTAAATAAGTTATAATTAATATGCCCTAATTTTATTTAGAAGATAAAATTTAATAAATTTAAATATTTATTGTTTTTTTTCTTCCTACTTGTATTCATCGATTTATATATAATATTTTTATTGTTTCTGTTTTTTTTTTCTATAATTGTTTTTATTAAACTTTCTAGAATCTCTTTATTGTTTTTTTTTCCTCCAATTTTTATGGATTCATATATTTTTCTCTATTTTTATGCATATATTCATATATTTTTAATAGAGTAAAATTACAATGAAGAATATAAATTTTGAAATATAATTAAAACTGATAAGGACAAATTCGTAAATTTGATAGTAATAATTTTATTATATTAGTTTCTCAAAAAAAATAACTATTAGAAGTAGTTAAAAAATAATTCTATACTATTAAATTAAAAATATTAATGCTTCATGGAATGGAAGCATCCGCCTATATTTTAATATTATTGCTTATGTGACATTCAATTAGCATTTTTATGGACACAAATATTTCTACTCATATATTAATATGTGAACCTATTTTTTTCTATGTAATTTATACTAAATCCTTTATTTTTACTCATATTTTATTTTAAACTAAAGTTTTTTTAAATTTTTTTTATATAACATATTAATTTTTTATTTATTTATATTAATATATTAAATATATTTTAAATAGAAAATGTATGCAAAAAATAAGAATTTATTGGTGGATTAAAATGAGTGTATAATAGAAAGATAAGATGCAAAATGCACTTCGTTAATTTGTTGTTAGTATTCTAAAAAGACTCTTAAAAACGAACGATGGGAATATTATAAAAGTCAAACTCATCGACAATAAATTATTTCAAGCGATAAAGATTTTGGACCCTTTAAATATGTGGTAAGAGTTTGACTCCTCATTCTGTGTCTCGAAAGAATTCGATTGAGAGGGAACGAACCCAACTTGTATGTTCCACAAACTTCTCGATGGAGATTAGTCAATAATGTTTATTAATGAACTAAGAGAAAAAAGAATATGCACTGACAGTATAAAATAATTTTACACTGTCAACCAATATCAACCATGTTTTCCGCCACATCACCCATTAAATCCCACTTTCTTAATATGATGTGGAAGAATGCTTCATTCTTATTGGTTGTCGATGTAAAATTAATTTACACTGACGGTGCATAGTCTTTAAACTCATGAACTAAATATAGTAAATAAGTCTTAGAATATAAATAATGTTTGTTTTAATTTTTTAATGGAATGTATTATGTATATATATATCCAAAATAATTACACATTAATGAAAGGTAAACGAGAACAAGCTGCGCCACTAGTCCAAAATAAATAATAATTGAACTAAATATTGTTTTAATATAAAAATTACTTCTTTTAAGGTTTTGTTTGGTAAAATTGAGCTATAAGGTAGCTGATGGCTGAAAGTTAGCATATAGTTGAAAATGTAGTAAAATAAAATTAAATTGTTTAACAATTTTAGTTGTTGTAAGTATAAAATTACATAAAAGTACATGATTAATAGGTAGTTATTATATTTTTAAAAAAAATAAAATAATAAGGTTAAAATTAAAATAAAACGTAAAAAACTATAAGCCATAAACTCAAATGCTATTTAAAATAACAATTCATAAAAAGCTATACGCACCATAAAAAAAAATTATTTCTTCTTTAGCATGACAACAAAAAAAAAGGAGACATGAGTTTAAAATTATTTAGATAATTAATTAGATGTGTTTTTTTTTTAGAAGCAATTAATTAGATGTGTTGGTAAGGAAAGAAAGAGAAAAGAATCTGGTGTGAGAGGTTGCATAATAACATTGGTGAACTTGTATAATTTAATCATTTTAATTCAGTTTCCATGATGGACCATTTGATGTCATGGTCCATGGAAGCACTCGCCCATATATCAATCATATGGCCAACATTTCTTTTTGAAAGTAAAAATAATTTGTAATATTCAAGCAAAAAGGTACAATGCACGTTTAGAAACTTGCGATTTTGAGAGGTTGATCATTGTGATCATCAGCATTCAGCAGGCAAATGAATGTGGTACTGTAAAACAAATCATGGGCAGCCTCTTCTTTCAGATTACTAAGTCAATCTAACATTTACACATATGCTTCTACACGCAGGTATAGTAAGATTCTGCCAATGTTGCATCCTTAAGATGGGTGTAATACCAAATAACTGAGGGTCTCACCTCATCCAATTAGTTGACACGAACTGCGTCATTGATTAACAAGCATAATGAATTCATCAAGCCATAGCAAAATTACGGCTCCTTGGAGATCTGGCAACTCTGATCAAAGGGACCGAGCAACATTTTTGAACTCATTCAAGCAAGAATGGAGTATCTTCTGACGCTTCATAAGAGACTCGCGTTCATTTTGTAACACATCTATGGCACCAGGAGCAACAAACATGTCCATAAATTTCTCATCATTCACAGCAAATAAATCCAACCCTAGAGCCACAACAAGCCGATCACGGCTGCACAAAAAAAAACACAACAGCGTGGTATTATTGTAAAAGAAGAATGATATAATTCCATATACTTACGTAGACACATGACATTATGCATTCTAGAAAAGTATGTAAATGAAATAAGTAGTATCATTATCATTAAGAGTGGATATAATAAATTTGAGAAAAAAAATAATTCAAATGAAGAAACTTGAAATACCAGCATATGAGGTAGTATTTAATTATTTTTAGGAAAATGTTACCAACATTATCTTGTCCAACAAATTAAATCAACCAAAACATTAAATTAAATTAAACAAAACGTTGAGGCTTCCAGTTAAATTGCAACTGCAAGGTGATGGACGAGAATCAGTATGACGCTGTTGTAAAGAAGTAACATATGACATCTTGAATCTGGACAGAGAAAGTTACTGGTTGCAATAGCAAGAACATTCAACATAAAGGGACTTGTTGTGTGTTTGTGAAGTGAGAAAAGTCAACCTAAAGCACCTATAACTTGAACTGAAAATTTTAAATGCCACATCCAAGATTACAGGAAATAAATAAATTGATTTTACATAAGATAGAAGCTTACCAAGGTGTCAGGAATCCGGAGTTTAATGTTGATGTAACGCCTCTTTCGACGAGAACTTCACGAATACGAGCAAAATGCTGGGCTGCTGATAAACAGATTTCTGAGTATGCTGATCCTGTTCTCTCTCCATTCCCAAATAAAATGGAATCATTTTGTAGTCTAATACACTCAGAATTTTTGCCATTTCCGTTCATTCTGGACGCTCTCTTTCTTGGTCCCATGTCATTGCAAATTCCAAGCTCCTTTCTATGCCCACCATATACAGGATCACCTGGCTGATCAGGAGATGGGGTCTCGGGGATAGTCATTTGGCTTTCTCGCAAACTCTCTCTAACTTTTGCTGCTTTACCTGGTGTTGTTTCCTCCGGTGCATTCATTTCTGGAGGTATATTTTCTTGGTCCCTCCTTACATCATGGGAAGCAGAATTTGTATCACTTAATTCAAGAAAAAACGAAGAGGCTGAAGCTTGGGGGAATTTATTGAAACTCGAAGCATTTAAGCCGGTACATGGTTGAAATTCATTGAAGTAGCAGACATGTGAGTATGGACTGGTAACTGAATCAAGGTGGTGCCTAACAAGCTGCTTGCACTGCCTAGCAAGATCCTTTAAGAACCGAGTGTAAGCACATCTTAAAGCAGCATGAAAGCCTACATAGCCATCCATGTTTCCCGTTTTTATCCCATCTTCAAGGAAATTAGCACCAGTCAGGTTTTTTTCTAACCAATTGCAAGAAATAAAATAAAATATAGGAGATACAGTTTCACATGATCACCATTAAGCTCTATCAGTATCTTACCAGGGACTGTATGCTTTAACTCAAACTAGACAAAATATAGTTAGAACCTGAAGCGAGAAATTCCAGAAAAAATTGACATTGCATGACATGAAATGAATTAACAGTACTCTCAAAATACAGAAAAGTTAATTTCTGGAAGAAAAATCAAATATTCAATTGCAAAGACGATAAATAAAATTAGAATTCAAATGGCACATTGAAATATCATTAAGCTGATGAAAGAGAATCAAATATTTCAATTACTTTCTATTTTCTCTTCTCACATTTCTCGAACCCCATTGTGAGGGTATGAATCTTTATCCAAGAAATAACTTGAGGAAAAAGATTTGAACATTCGAGTAGTGAAGACAAGAGAACATCATAAATAAGACAGAAGGGTACACCAACAAGTAAGAAGCTTCACTTACATGCTGATTCGTGCCCACGGTTTCTTTCTAAAGCCAAATCAAATAAGCTTCCTAAAACAAAAGCAAGGCGGTCACATGCAGTATCAAGAAGAGGAGCAAGCCATGATCTAGCAGCAGTGCGTGCAATCTCTGCAGCAGCCTCTGTTAGACCTCTTCCCCCACCTCGGCCAGCATGGGCAAGTAATATATTTGCAACCTATTAAAGTGATGATTGATACCAATGAATTCCTATTTGAAATGAAAGGAAAACAGAAGATAAAACATTCCTCACATCATATGAATTTGAGAGGTGTAATATATATATCACCTTTTCCCTTGAAACTGGGGGGCATTCAATGGAATATGCAGCACAGCGAAATTCATGCATCACCCTCTCAAATGCAGCCCCTCCATAAAGACGAAGACTGGCATTGGGGGGATTCACATCAGTGATGACACCAGGCCAAATTCCAATACCACTTTGAGATCGCTCTTCCACTGTTGTTTTCCCCCACTGCTCAGGGGAAGGATCTGCTGCACCATCAATCAAGGCACCCTGTTGGAACATTAATTTCCAAAGTAAAATAGTTAGTTATTAACTAGCATGTACATTATTATGTATATGCTAGTTTAAAACACATCTTTTTTTTGTCACGATTATAACTATGATTACCCACCACATGGTTGCTGATAGAAGCTGCACACAGCATTGCAAATTTCCTCAGATGAGAAATATCTGAAGTGGCCTCAATTTTTGAATCCAGTCCAGCGAGGTCACAAGTGACCTCACTACACCTTTGCTCAAGCAGTGCAAGAGTTGATGGAGCAGCTTCTTTGTATTTCTTCTGAAGCTCAGACTCCAAAAAATCCCTCAGACAGCCAAAACCAATATAGGACTTAAACTTTTCTTCATCAAAACCTCCCTTGACACCATCACGAAGATGATGCATAACCTCTGAGTCTACATGAGATATCTGCCTGCGGAACTCTTCATTTGAAATGTTCCCCCTATCCTTAGGCAGGGCCACAAAAAAAGGCCGAATGTTATCTCCAAGGTAACCACTTGCACTCAAATACCGATCCACTTCCCATCGGTCGCTGAATTCCTGCACGTATCACATAACTAACTCATCACTAAAACCATTATTAACCCCTGAAAAACAGTAGTATATATACAAGGTTAAAAATCACAATAACAGTCGCAGTCACATTGCAATCTTTGATATTACATAGAATCGCGGTCAAATGCAGCTACAATTGCAGTCGCGGTGTGGTCACATAACCATAAAAACTTTGACCGGTTTTAAATAGCGGTCGCGGTCGCGTCAAGGTTTTCACGATTTCGGCTGTAACGGATGTTGCGTTACAGATTGCGGTCGTCGCGGTGTGAATTAATCACAAAATTGCACAGATCTTATAAAAAATTGCACAAATCTTATTTAAACAAAGTGCATGCCAAATTTGCTACATTAAGTTATAAGTTACAACATAAGAAACTACTAATACATTTAAAAAAGTTTATTGAAAACTTATTGATTACATTATTAGTCACCACATGGTAGAACGACGTGCAGGATTCTTAACTAAATCAAAATCTGATTTAGTCTTATTATCTTCCGATTCTTAACTCTATTTATCTATTGTGTAAAAAAAAAACTCTATTTATCTATTCACTAATCACTATCACAATATCACTATTGTAACCAAAAAAATCACTATCACTATTCACTACTCTTAAGTCAGTGTCTCACAACTCAACTCTCAACATTTTCACCCCCACAAACACACGCAGGACGCAGCAAGAACAATGAACAAGTCAACAAGCATGAAAATCCCCAATTTGTTTTACAAACACCACCACAACACAATAGTTTACAAAAATACCAAGATAGAACTCATTAGTTACCTGTTGGTGGGAGTAATGGAGGAAGATGCAATTGCAATCTGGATATGCAGATGGAAAAACAAAAATTCTTTGAAACTTGAAGCAAGGACGGAGGAAAGAAAGAAGCAAGCAGCGGCAGATCTGACTTTGTGATAAGAAATGAAAGAGAAGAGAAGAACAAAGTAGAGACAAGACAAGAGAAATTAGAGGTACTGATTCATCTCCTGGTAAAAGTAAAAGCTAAAAGGTACTAAGATTCTGATTCTGCTTTTTCACGTCGGTAACGGGGTTTCGCGGCCGTAACGGCTTTTCGTATCGTTCTTAACGGCGTTTCGTATTGTTTGGCGTTTCGGTTGTGATTTTTTTTCTCACCTTTAAAACCTTAAAAAACGGTATAGGTCACTTGAGATAGCGTTTTGTAACCTAGATTGTGGTCGCATCATAAAATTTTGAAATTACAGAAAATCATGGCCCACAGTTGTTGTGGCACTGTGATCACATAGACATAAAAAAATCTTCAAGTCACACACCTACCTTTATTTAGAGCACTGAATATATTATATCTACTACCAAATGACAAGTTCAAAATTGATAATAGTACCTTGAGACGATTATCAAATTTGGAGACAACAATAATTGTCCGTCTAAATGAGGGATCAATTTCACGAATGGAGTCCAACCACAAGGACGAGCACCACTCTACGCTGCTTTGCTGAAGGAACAGGAGTATACGATGAGGAGGAGTAGCCAATGTCTTCACCATGGAAAGAATTTCTTCAGGCGTGTTCTCCGGTTCACCCTTCTTTGCCTACCACCATACATGCATACAATACAATACAAACAATCAGATCTGATATGAATTGACAATTAAAAAAAAAAGCATCATCACTTGAATCACTTAACAAATATCATTAATTCAAACATAACAACAAATACCTTGAGAACAAACCCCGGTGTATCAATAATGGTAAGGTTAGGACAATGTGCATATTCAGCTTTGAGTAGAATTGGCTTAGGAGAAACTGCTGTTTTGGTTATCTTCAAAAGTGACTCTGTTCGAGACTTTATAATATCAGCAATCGTAGACGCGGAAACCACGGGACTTCCATACTCTTCTGAATCTTCCTCCTGTATTAGTTTGCAAACACACAAAAATTAACACCCGAAAAATTGAACTAAGAAAACGAATGAATTTTACCTGGAAGCGACAGCGAGGTTCGAGAGCGGAGGGATCGTGAAGCATCTGAAGGATGAGAGGGCGGCGAGTACCCATCTCAACCTCACGAACATTGAAACGGAAGCCGAGGAGGGCTTCAAGGAGGGAGCTCTTTCCATCAGACTGACCTCCAACGGCAACAATTTCAGGGATGGGGAGAGTCTCGCCGAATGCAACAGCGGCGGCTTGGAGTCGGTTGTAGGCCTCGAAGCGAGATTTGGAATCAGAATGTTTTCTTGATCTGGTGGATGTGGATGGGGTCTTTGTGGGAGTGGTGGTGGATGACATGGTTGGTACTACTCGGTGGTCTTTGTGTTGGTAAGGATCGATGATGATGATGATGATGATGATGATGATGATGGCGGCTGAGAGAAGGAAGGGAGCGATTTTGAATTTGAATTTGAATTTCTGTCTAACGTTCATGTGCTCGTTCTTTTAAAATGACAATTTCCAGGTGGAGTAAATTTGAAAATTTGTTGAATGTATCGTTACCGTACATTAAATTAATGGCTGATGCTTCCATGGACCAGCTAAGCATATGGTCCATGATGGATCATGATGGATTAATAGTTTTAAGGGCTAGATGAGTTCATATCTAATAGTCTTATGCTATACCTTCAGCATGCAATTCTTTTTTCTTTCTCTCTCCGTTTTTCCTTTTGACAAGACTACTTTTCTCTCTCCATTATAATTTTTTTTTCTTTCCTAAATCCATTATAATTATATTATGGATATTATAATTGAATTATTAAAATGCAGTACTAAAAATGACCATGGACAAAGATTAACTAAATAAAAATCATAATATAATCTTGAAAGTAATGCATTTAATATCTTTGTAATTTTATTTTTTTAACTCTCTAGTTTTTAGAGTAAGGTGGTTCCGATAATTCAGAGTTAAACGGCGAGGTAAGTAAAGTCTAGGCAAAAATTTGTTCATATCAGAAATCGTACTCGGGTTTTCAACGCCTTGTAATTTTAAAAAAGAATGTTTTTCTATTTAAAACTTTTTTTTCATTTTTGTAACGGTTATTATGGAGCACTGTTTAGCATGACATTTTAATCATTTAAGGGTTTTGTTAACGAGTGTTCCCGATGCATATTTTAAAAATTTATTTATTTAAAAATTAAATATTTTAATTTTTAATGCACTGACTCTTCATATTTTAATAAAAATTTATTATTTAAGATTCGTAAAGAGTATTTTAGAGACACTCGTTAACATTTTTCATTATTTAAAATGTTATTTTATATAAAAAAATCTTATAGTGAAATCTAATTTAAGAAGTGGCTCTGTCATATTTATGCAACTCATACACATTTTGCTTTAATGGTAATTTTCTCAATCCAACTGTTCTGTCTCAATTGACTTTCAATCTCTATCGACGTTAAAATTCCTTAGTCATCAATAAAATCAATTGAGGCTTCTACCAAAAAAAATAAATCAATTGAGTCTTCGCAATTATTTAATAGGACCTAAATTAATTTCTTAAGTCACGATTACTCCAACTAGTTGATTTTTTAACAGTACTCCAACTAGTTGATATTGAACCGTTACATTGTTGAAATTTGAATTCATGATGATTGTTGGTCTAAATAGATCGGATTGAGAAAATTATAATTCTTTTGTCACAGTTAGTATAATTATTTGAGAGAGGGATTCAAAAACACTTAACTACCCCGCGTAGACACACACGCACCAACTTTTTTTTACAGTCATTTACTTTCCTGCAATTTACTTTTACCCGCACAACTATCTCTAAACAAAGCGAATGCAAAACTATCTAAATTCCTAAGTGAAACTAGTAATTTTGGCACAATTTCTGTGGAGAACGATAACTTATCACTTTATTACTTGGTTGCGATTTTGTGTACTTGCAGAGCCACCAACAATTGATCACATATTTTACTTATTTTAAATTATTAATTTGATTTTAAACACGTTTACAAATGATCACAAAAGAGCAATTTTAATAAAGTAATTATAAATATTTTAGCATATAGAATAAAAAAATTATGAAATATTAAACTAATGTTGGTATTTTTAAAATTAATGTTTCTATCTTTATTGTTTTTTTTTCTTATTTTTGCGCATAGATTTATATATAATTTTTTTTATTGTTTCTATTTTTCTATAATTTCTTTTACTAAACTTTCTATAATTCTGTTATTGTTTTTTTTTCTTCATATTTTTATGCATAGATTTATATTTATTCATATTTTTATAAACTTTATTATATTATTTTCAATGAACCTAAAAAATGATCTTTTTTCTTATAACTGTGAATGCAAAGAGTATATTTTTAACATTAAATGCATTTTGGTCCCCCGTTTTAATCTTTTTGAATTTTTGGTCATTCTTTTTTTAAAACCAGCTTTTTGGGTCTTATTTTAAAAGTCTACATTTTTTTAGAGGTTAATTATTCGGTACACATATTATGTGGATATGTACCGGTACATTAGCTGAGGTGGATGATTTTGATTAGTTTACAAATATTATTTATTGATTTTTGTATATCAAATACTATTTGTAGATCAATCACAATTAGAGCTGTCAAAAAGGGTCGGGCTATCGGGCCGGCTCATTAGCCCTATCCTTTTACACGGGGCGGGCTTCATAAAAAGGGGGTCGGGCCTTATCGGGCCGGACCTTATCGGGTCAGGCTTTTTCATGGGTCGTCATGGGCCGGCCCGGCGGCCCCTTAAAGAATTTAAAAAATTATTTTAAAAAAATTTATAATCTTTTTATTGTTATATTTTGGTCCTATTTTTATGCATAAATTCATATATAATTTTTTATTTTATTTTTGTTGTTTTATTGTTATTATTTGTGTTTTGTTCCTATCTATAATCTGTTTTATTCCTATTTTTAAGCATATCATCATTTTTTTTTTTTTGTGCAATTACAATGAAGGATATAAAACTTGGAATATGGTTATTTTAAGCCTATCACATTTTTATTGTATTTATTTTATATTCTTTCTATATTTTTGTTTTTTTTACTTAAATTACAATGGATGAATGAAAGATATAAAACTTGTAATTTTTTTTTGTAGTAATAATAATAATATGACAAAAAACTTATTGGATTAGAATGAGATTATTTGTTAGAGATTTGTTTGTTTGTTTGATGAGGATAAAGAGGAAGATATTGGATTTAGTAGAATATTTTTTTTTTCAAAAAAAAATATTATGAAAATTAGTGGGCCGGCCCATCGGGCCATGTATGCTTTTGCTTATCGGGTCGGGCTAAGCGGGCCGGACCATGAAGTTAACGGGCCGGGCTGGGCCGGCCCTTTATTTGACCGGGCCCCTCAAGGCTGGGCCGGCCCCTTTGACAGCTCTAATCACAATCATCCACATAAACCGTGTACGGTACATATCTACATAATATGTTTACCAGAGTGTTCTCCTTATTTAGATCCTCCTCTCATGTTATTGATATGGCGCTGCAATTGCTATGTGGCAATGATGAAAATGTTTTTTTTTTTTTTCATATCATTATTTTATTTTCTTATCATTTACTTAAAACTAATAAAAAAAACATAACTAAATAAAAACAAATAATTAGAAACATAATCCAACATTGAACATGTGAAATCATATGCCTAAAGCTTCGGTCACCTTGGTCTTTTTAATTTAAGGAAAATGTTAAACAGAGTCCTTGGGGCACTCTTTAAGCATTTTAAATAGTAAGTTTTTGTTTAAATTTTATGAAAATATGTGAAGTCAACGCATTGAAAATTGAAATACTTCACTTTTTGGATAAATTATTTCTTTAAAGGAAATGCTTAAAGAGTGCACTGGAGGCACTGTTTAGCAAGACCCTTAATTTAATTAGAATTTTTTAGAATCATTTTGAATTTAATCGGTTAACTTTTACGAAATAGAAATGGTTTTTTTTTTTTTTGTTTTGTGGTTAGGTAGTCTAACGGCTTGAAATTCCACATTTAATGATGAATAAGTGGAGTCCCCGAAGTTCAAACTCCGGCTCCTACATATAAAATGATGATGTCACTATCAACTGCATTAAGTTTACGGATACCTAGAAAATGGTTTTAATTAATATAAACTTGCACTAAAACAATTTTAAATAATAAAAAAACCTCTAAATTCCAAACTCTAACGTTGTTGCAGATCTGGTATATGGGAAGAACTAGAAGAAGCAGGATACTGAAATTAAGACTCTCGTTCCGAGTACAACATTTAGAGTCAGAGAAAGAAATTGGGAATATACATGAATTTTGAGTCTCTGTTCTTACAATCTTGAGAACCTTTTTGGGGATTTTGATTTTTTTGATTGAACTGTTTTTTTCTTCATTTTGAGAGAAAATTTTGCATGAATTTTTGTTGGAGTGGTAGAAAGTGGTAGACATTTGCTTATTGTTTAATTTGAAGGAGATTTGTGTTGTTGAAGAGAAGGAGGAAGGTGTGTTGTTAAGAGGAAGATGCTTTTGAGGAGGTTGTGGAAGCCAAGTTCCATGGTGGCATGAAATGCAGAGTACTGAAGCTCTCGGAGGAAGGAGATGAACAACTTCGCCGGAGAAGACTTTTGAAATTTTTTAAATTTAATTTGGTGTTAATTAATTACATATTATAGTAAAAAAAAATTAATAATTAATATTGATTGAAATATTAAAAGGTGAAATTATTAATTTTATTAAAGGTTAAACGTGATTAAATAAGATCATAAAAAAAAAAATCATAAAAAGACAAGCTTAAATAATTTGATGAATGAGAGGAGGGAGGAGAAATAATTTGATGGGTAGGGTTTACCATATGACAATAGAATCTAGATTCATCTAATGATCATAAATTATTGTTCATCATAGTCCATCATGGACCATATGAGTCCCTGGTTCATTTTAGAATTTGCATATAAGTGCCCCCTAAAACAATTTTTTTTACTTCGCCAAGGCCCTCCAGATAGTTTAGTCCAGCTCCGCCACATGGCAAAAGTAAATTTCTTTTTTGGAACCCTGGGCTGGGGCTTGGTTGCCCTGTCCCAAAACCGGCCTGCCAGCAACCATCTCACTTCCGAAGACCCATTTCTCTCCCCGGCGGCCGTTTCTCTCTCTCTCTCTCTATATCTCTACCTCTCTCTACGCGAGCTATTCATATTCTCCCTTTGTTCCTCTTTCAATTTCTCTATTAAAGATGTCTTCTTTCTTAACATCCATGATTTTAATATAGTTCTGGATTTGTCAAAAAACATTGAAAGTTCAATGGGTTGGAGAAGATGTACGGTGAGTTGAAAATTGATTTTGTGCCAATTTCTTCAACAACAAAAAACTGATTGTGGCAAAGAAAAAAAAATCCACGCCAATTAAAATCCACCTCCACAAATTGAAACATTTAAAACACACAAACATAATGAAATTGAACTAAGGAGGAGTGGGTAATGTTCAAATTGATGCAACAGCCATAGATAGAGAATCCATTGGCGGCAGCGTGGCGTGGCGTTGAGAGATAGAGAAATCTGACCAGGGAAGGAAGAGAAAGTGAGAGAAGCCGGTGTGGTTTGTGTTAGAAGAATGAAATAGCGTACGTGACACACTTAAAAGAGTATTTTAATCTCTCGAACATTTTGATTTTTTATCTTTTAAAATGTGCACAAATTTATCCATTACTCCATTTTTTATTTAAAAGCAGCTGACATATCAGCGATTTGGCAGCCATGTCACAATTTGTTTTGATTATTTTTTTCATATAATTATTTTAAAAGAAATTTTGAATTTTTAAAAATAAAAAATTAGAACCTAACAATATTTATCATCTTCTCTCTCCATCTTCATCTTTAACCCACAAAACTCAAACCTAAAATTCCAGAAACAAACAATTAGAGAAAAAAAAAAAAAAAAAACACAAAAACTCTTCCGAGTTTTTCATTTATGTTTCCAATTTCTATGTGTTTTTGTGTGTTGTGGTTGTTGGGGTGGCGCCAATTCAGGGATCTTCATTAACATGGGTTTGAGAGATCTTCAATTTGGGCAATTCTTTGCTTTATATGCTAAAACTGGTCATGGATGGTGCCAAAAGGGTTTTTGTTAAACTGCTCAATATTGTTTCTTGGAATATAATGATATATGCTTATGGGAACAAATGCAACATGAAAAAGTTGTCTAGTATTTTTAGTGGATTTAGTGTCTTGGATAGAAACTAGATTTCTGGGTTTAAATTTAGAATTTGTTTCAAGGTTGATTTTAATTTTATGAAAAATTTGGGGATTTTGAGAATTTTAGGGTTTAATGATTATTGGGGATTTCAATTTTGTAGTTTAGGATAAGTTTGATGTAAACAAAACACATAGATTTATTCAAATTTGAGTTTATTTGGGTATGATTTGTTATAGTGCAATGAATAAGATGATGAATAATATGAACATGATGAATGTTCATATGAATTTTGATTTTTTAAAATTTTCAATAAAAAATTATTAAAAAAATAAGATTTTTCTATGTGGCTTGCCAACTCATCATTTTTTAAATAAATAATTAAGAAAATGATTAACTTGTGCATATTTATAAAGATAAAAGACTAAAATGTTACAAATAAAAGATAAATGACCAAAGTGTTACAAATAAATAAGATAAATGACCTCCAGTGTAATTTTGTTTTTTTTTATGCTAATTCTGCAATTTATTATATTTACTGACTTTTAACTTCTATATTACATTCCGTACTGGTTACTTTTATTATGTATGTACATAGAACCCAATTGTATTTGTGTGGCAAACAACCATTTCACTCCTTGGTCCTTATTCCATTGTTCAAGGTTAGGCTTCCAAGAGATTTCTCAGGAACTGTGAAATGAGATCTTAGACCAATCCAACATTGGTAATAATCATGATCCAGGAATGGAGATTCAAGAGCCGATCGGCTGATACGGGGAATCAAACTTGACTCAAACATAAAAGCCAATGTGTCGGTGATCTTGTGAGGTCCTACATTGTTCCCACGAGAAATAGTGGCCTGTACAGCATATAAACATATTAGAAGATTGAATCCAACAGTTCATAATTTTGTTCTTTAGTGCATAAACCAAATCAGCCAAGGGCATAGAACAAGTTTTTTCATTTGTGAGAATGGAAAGACAGAACGTACAAGAATGATGGCAATGCCTTCGATTGATGGTTAAAAAATGCCATACCTCATATGACTTGGTATCAGGACCATGGGGAGTCATACAGTTATGAAGACTTGCACCACCCGGAAGAAACCCATCATCCTTTGCCTGTAAAAACAACTATGTGAACATGATTTTGCACTAACCTATCAAATTACTCCTCACATAAGGTGTTGTGGATTTTGATTGGCGAATTACACATTTAATTTTAAAGACTAAATTGAAAGGTAAAATGCCATTCGAAGATTCAAAGATCTATTACATAATTCCCATTATTCAAGGACTGAAATGAAAATATTATAATTTTAGGAACTAATTTTACTGATTAATCATATACAAACAATAAATATTGCTTACAAAAGGTGTATAAAGGTCAAATTTTGATATAACATACCTCATAGTTACCATGGATGAGACCCATAAATTCACTCATGCAATTGCGATGATAATACGGAGGTCGGAAGGTATGCTCAGCAACAAGCCACCTGGGTGGGAAAATGACAAAATCAAGCAATGCCACCCCAGGTTTATCAGTTGGTGCTGTCAAAACTGTACAAAAACAATAATTATAAATAAACAAACAAACAAACAAACAAACAAACAAACAAACAAAAGAATTTCTTGAAGCAAATGAAAAGAAAGGGGTTATGGGAAATTCTTTTAAAATTTGCATACCAGTATTAATTGATGGATCACTGTGATCGTACAGCACTGTATTATAAGGACAGAATTTGCTTAGGTCATACTGCAGATGAAAAGAACAATAACCATATCACATTGGATAAATTTTTCATAAGAATCAGCCGTAACAAATCCATAATAGATGATGATTGTAATGAACTGTACGTTTGATACATACTAAAGGATGATGATTGTAATGAGCTCTCTACATTCGTAACAAAACCGGCCTGCCAGCAAACATCTCACTTCCGAAGACCCATTTCTCTCCCCGGCGGCCGTTTCTCTCTCTATATATCTCTACCTCTCTCTACGCGAGCTATTCATATTCTCCCTTTGTTCCTCTTTCAATTTCTCTATTAAAGATGTCTTCTTTCTTAACATCCATGATTTTAATATAGTTCTGGATCTGTCAAAAAACATTGAAAGTTCAATGGGTTGGAGAAGATGTACGGTGAGTTGAAAATTGATTTTGTGCCAATTTCTTCAACAACAAAAAACTGATTGTGGCAAAGAAAAAAAAATCCACGCCAATTAAAATCCACCTCCACAAATTGAAACATTTAAAACACACAAACATAATGAAATTGAACTAAGGAGGAGTGGGTAATGTTCAAATTGATGCAACAACCATAGATAGAGAATCCATTGGCGGCAGCGTGGCGTGGCGTTGAGAGATAGAGAAATCTGACCAGGGAAGGAAGAGAAAGTGAGAGAAGCCGGTGTGGTTTGTGTTAGAAGAATGAAATAGCGTACGTGACACACTTAAAAGAGTATTTTAATCTCTCGAACATTTTGATTTTTTATCTTTTAAAATGTGCACAAATTTATCCATTACTCCATTTTTTATTTAAAAGCAGCTGGCATATCAGCGATTTGGCAGCCATGTCACAATTTGTTTTGATTATTTTTTTCATATAATTATTTTAAAAGAAATTTTGAATTTTTAAAAATAAAAAATTAGAACCTAACAATATTTATCATCTTCTCTCTCCATCTTCATCTTTAACCCACAAAACTCAAACCTAAAATTCCAGAAACAAACAATTAGAGAAAAAAAAAAAAAAACACAAAAACTCTTCCGAGTTTTTCATTTATGTTTCCAATTTCTATGTGTTTTTGTGTGTTGTGGTTGTTGGGGTGGCGCCAATTCAGGGATCTTCATTAACATGGGTTTGAGAGATCTTCAATTTGGGCAATTCTTTGCTTTATATGCTAAAACTGGTCATGGATGGTGCCAAAAGGGTTTTTGTTAAACTGCTCAATATTGTTTCTTGGAATATAATGATATATGCTTATGGGAACAGATGCAACATGAAAAAGTTGTCTAGTATTTTTAGTGGATTTAGTGTCTTGGATAGAAACTAGATTTCTGGGTTTAAATTTAGAATTTGTTTCAAGGTTGATTTTAATTTTATGAAAAATTTGGGGATTTTGAGAATTTTAGGGTTTAATGATTATTGGGGATTTCAATTTTGTAGTTTAGGATAAGTTTGATGTAAACAAAACACATAGATTTATTCAAATTTGAGTTTATTTGGGTATGATTTGTTATAGTGCAATGAATAAGATGATGAATAATATGAACATGATGAATGTTCATATGAATTTTGATTTTTTAAAATTTTCAATAAAAAATTATTAAAAAAATAAGATTTTTCTATGTGGCTTGCCAACTCATCATTTTTTAAATAAATAATTAAGAAAATGATTAACTTGTGCATATTTATAAAGATAAAAGACTAAAATGTTACAAATAAAAGATAAATGACCAAAGTGTTACAAATAAATAAGATAAATGACCTCCAGTGTAATTTTGTTTTTTTTTTATGCTAATTCTGCAATTTATTATATTTACTGACTTTTAACATCTATATTACATTCCGTACTGGTTACTTTTATTATGTATGTACATAGAACCCAATTGTATTTGTGTGGCAAACAACCATTTCACTCCTTGGTCCTTATTCCATTGTTCAAGGTTAGGCTTCCAAGAGATTTCTCAGGAACTGTGAAATGAGATCTTAGACCAATCCAACATTGGTAATAATCATGATCCAGGAATGGAGATTCAAGAGCCGATCGGCTGATACGGGGAATCAAACTTGACTCAAACATAAAAGCCAATGTGTCGGTGATCTTGTGAGGTCCTACATTGTTCCCACGAGAAATAGTGGCATGTACAGCATATAAACATATTAGAAGATTGAATCCAACAGTTCATAATTTTGTTCTTTAGTGCATAAACCAAATCAGCCAAGGGCATAGAACAAGTTTTTTCATTTGTGAGAATGGAAAGACAGAACGTACAAGAATGATGGCAATGCCTTCGATTGATGGTTAAAAAATGCCATACCTCATATGACTTGGTATCAGGACCATGGGGAGTCATACAGTTATGAAGACTTGCACCACCCGGAAGAAACCCATCATCCTTTGCCTGTAAAAACAACTATGTGAACATGATTTTGCACTAACCTATCAAATTACTCCTCACATAAGGTGTTGTGGATTTTGATTGGCGAATTACACATTTAATTTTAAAGACTAAATTGAAAGGTAAAATGCCATTCGAAGATTCAAAGATCTATTACATAATTCCCATTATTCAAGGACTGAAATGAAAATATTATAATTTTAGGAACTAATTTTACTGATTAATCATATACAAACAATAAATATTGCTTACAAAAGGTGTATAAAGGTCAAATTTTGATATAACATACCTCATAGTTACCATGGATGAGACCCATAAATTCACTCATGCAATTGCGATGATAATACGGAGGTCGGAAGGTATGCTCAGCAACAAGCCACCTGGGTGGGAAAATGACAAAATCAAGCAATGCCACCCCAGGTTTATCAGTTGGTGCTGTCAAAACTGTACAAAAACAATAATTATAAATAAACAAACAAACAAACAAACAAACAAACAAACAAAAGAATTTCTTGAAGCAAATGAAAAGAAAGGGGTTATGGGAAATTCTTTTAAAATTTGCATACCAGTATTAATTGATGGATCACTGTGATCGTACAGCACTGTATTATAAGGACAGAATTTGCTTAGGTCATACTGCAGATGAAAAGAACAATAACCATATCACATTGGATAAATTTTTCATAAGAATCAGCCGTAACAAATCCATAATAGATGATGATTGTAATGAACTGTACGTTTGATACATACTAAAGGATGATGATTGTAATGAGCTCTCTACATTCGTAACAAAACCGGCCTGCCAGCAAACATCTCACTTCCGAAGACCCATTTCTCTCCCCGGCGGCCGTTTCTCTCTCTATATATCTCTACCTCTCTCTACGCGAGCTATTCATATTCTCCCTTTGTTCCTCTTTCAATTTCTCTATTAAAGATGTCTTCTTTCTTAACATCCATGATTTTAATATAGTTCTGGATCTGTCAAAAAACATTGAAAGTTCAATGGGTTGGAGAAGATGTACGGTGAGTTGAAAATTGATTTTGTGCCAATTTCTTCAACAACAAAAAACTGATTGTGGCAAAGAAAAAAAAATCCACGCCAATTAAAATCCACCTCCACAAATTGAAACATTTAAAACACACAAACATAATGAAATTGAACTAAGGAGGAGTGGGTAATGTTCAAATTGATGCAACAACCATAGATAGAGAATCCATTGGCGGCAGCGTGGCGTGGCGTTGAGAGATAGAGAAATCTGACCAGGGAAGGAAGAGAAAGTGAGAGAAGCCGGTGTGGTTTGTGTTAGAAGAATGAAATAGCGTACGTGACACACTTAAAAGAGTATTTTAATCTCTCGAACATTTTGATTTTTTATCTTTTAAAATGTGCACAAATTTATCCATTACTCCATTTTTTATTTAAAAGCAGCTGGCATATCAGCGATTTGGCAGCCATGTCACAATTTGTTTTGATTATTTTTTTCATATAATTATTTTAAAAGAAATTTTGAATTTTTAAAAATAAAAAATTAGAACCTAACAATATTTATCATCTTCTCTCTCCATCTTCATCTTTAACCCACAAAACTCAAACCTAAAATTCCAGAAACAAACAATTAGAGAAAAAAAAAAAAAAACACAAAAACTCTTCCGAGTTTTTCATTTATGTTTCCAATTTCTATGTGTTTTTGTGTGTTGTGGTTGTTGGGGTGGCGCCAATTCAGGGATCTTCATTAACATGGGTTTGAGAGATCTTCAATTTGGGCAATTCTTTGCTTTATATGCTAAAACTGGTCATGGATGGTGCCAAAAGGGTTTTTGTTAAACTGCTCAATATTGTTTCTTGGAATATAATGATATATGCTTATGGGAACAGATGCAACATGAAAAAGTTGTCTAGTATTTTTAGTGGATTTAGTGTCTTGGATAGAAACTAGATTTCTGGGTTTAAATTTAGAATTTGTTTCAAGGTTGATTTTAATTTTATGAAAAATTTGGGGATTTTGAGAATTTTAGGGTTTAATGATTATTGGGGATTTCAATTTTGTAGTTTAGGATAAGTTTGATGTAAACAAAACACATAGATTTATTCAAATTTGAGTTTATTTGGGTATGATTTGTTATAGTGCAATGAATAAGATGATGAATAATATGAACATGATGAATGTTCATATGAATTTTGATTTTTTAAAATTTTCAATAAAAAATTATTAAAAAAATAAGATTTTTCTATGTGGCTTGCCAACTCATCATTTTTTAAATAAATAATTAAGAAAATGATTAACTTGTGCATATTTATAAAGATAAAAGACTAAAATGTTACAAATAAAAGATAAATGACCAAAGTGTTACAAATAAATAAGATAAATGACCTCCAGTGTAATTTTGTTTTTTTTTTATGCTAATTCTGCAATTTATTATATTTACTGACTTTTAACATCTATATTACATTCCGTACTGGTTACTTTTATTATGTATGTACATAGAACCCAATTGTATTTGTGTGGCAAACAACCATTTCACTCCTTGGTCCTTATTCCATTGTTCAAGGTTAGGCTTCCAAGAGATTTCTCAGGAACTGTGAAATGAGATCTTAGACCAATCCAACATTGGTAATAATCATGATCCAGGAATGGAGATTCAAGAGCCGATCGGCTGATACGGGGAATCAAACTTGACTCAAACATAAAAGCCAATGTGTCGGTGATCTTGTGAGGTCCTACATTGTTCCCACGAGAAATAGTGGCATGTACAGCATATAAACATATTAGAAGATTGAATCCAACAGTTCATAATTTTGTTCTTTAGTGCATAAACCAAATCAGCCAAGGGCATAGAACAAGTTTTTTCATTTGTGAGAATGGAAAGACAGAACGTACAAGAATGATGGCAATGCCTTCGATTGATGGTTAAAAAATGCCATACCTCATATGACTTGGTATCAGGACCATGGGGAGTCATACAGTTATGAAGACTTGCACCACCCGGAAGAAACCCATCATCCTTTGCCTGTAAAAACAACTATGTGAACATGATTTTGCACTAACCTATCAAATTACTCCTCACATAAGGTGTTGTGGATTTTGATTGGCGAATTACACATTTAATTTTAAAGACTAAATTGAAAGGTAAAATGCCATTCGAAGATTCAAAGATCTATTACATAATTCCCATTATTCAAGGACTGAAATGAAAATATTATAATTTTAGGAACTAATTTTACTGATTAATCATATACAAACAATAAATATTGCTTACAAAAGGTGTATAAAGGTCAAATTTTGATATAACATACCTCATAGTTACCATGGATGAGACCCATAAATTCACTCATGCAATTGCGATGATAATACGGAGGTCGGAAGGTATGCTCAGCAACAAGCCACCTGGGTGGGAAAATGACAAAATCAAGCAATGCCACCCCAGGTTTATCAGTTGGTGCTGTCAAAACTGTACAAAAACAATAATTATAAATAAACAAACAAACAAACAAACAAACAAACAAACAAAAGAATTTCTTGAAGCAAATGAAAAGAAAGGGGTTATGGGAAATTCTTTTAAAATTTGCATACCAGTATTAATTGATGGATCACTGTGATCGTACAGCACTGTATTATAAGGACAGAATTTGCTTAGGTCATACTGCAGATGAAAAGAACAATAACCATATCACATTGGATAAATTTTTCATAAGAATCAGCCGTAACAAATCCATAATAGATGATGATTGTAATGAACTGTACGTTTGATACATACTAAAGGATGATGATTGTAATGAGCTCTCTACATTCGTAACAAAACCGGCCTGCCAGCAAACATCTCACTTCCGAAGACCCATTTCTCTCCCCGGCGGCCGTTTCTCTCTCTATATATCTCTACCTCTCTCTACGCGAGCTATTCATATTCTCCCTTTGTTCCTCTTTCAATTTCTCTATTAAAGATGTCTTCTTTCTTAACATCCATGATTTTAATATAGTTCTGGATCTGTCAAAAAACATTGAAAGTTCAATGGGTTGGAGAAGATGTACGGTGAGTTGAAAATTGATTTTGTGCCAATTTCTTCAACAACAAAAAACTGATTGTGGCAAAGAAAAAAAAATCCACGCCAATTAAAATCCACCTCCACAAATTGAAACATTTAAAACACACAAACATAATGAAATTGAACTAAGGAGGAGTGGGTAATGTTCAAATTGATGCAACAACCATAGATAGAGAATCCATTGGCGGCAGCGTGGCGTGGCGTTGAGAGATAGAGAAATCTGACCAGGGAAGGAAGAGAAAGTGAGAGAAGCCGGTGTGGTTTGTGTTAGAAGAATGAAATAGCGTACGTGACACACTTAAAAGAGTATTTTAATCTCTCGAACATTTTGATTTTTTATCTTTTAAAATGTGCACAAATTTATCCATTACTCCATTTTTTATTTAAAAGCAGCTGGCATATCAGCGATTTGGCAGCCATGTCACAATTTGTTTTGATTATTTTTTTCATATAATTATTTTAAAAGAAATTTTGAATTTTTAAAAATAAAAAATTAGAACCTAACAATATTTATCATCTTCTCTCTCCATCTTCATCTTTAACCCACAAAACTCAAACCTAAAATTCCAGAAACAAACAATTAGAGAAAAAAAAAAAAAAACACAAAAACTCTTCCGAGTTTTTCATTTATGTTTCCAATTTCTATGTGTTTTTGTGTGTTGTGGTTGTTGGGGTGGCGCCAATTCAGGGATCTTCATTAACATGGGTTTGAGAGATCTTCAATTTGGGCAATTCTTTGCTTTATATGCTAAAACTGGTCATGGATGGTGCCAAAAGGGTTTTTGTTAAACTGCTCAATATTGTTTCTTGGAATATAATGATATATGCTTATGGGAACAGATGCAACATGAAAAAGTTGTCTAGTATTTTTAGTGGATTTAGTGTCTTGGATAGAAACTAGATTTCTGGGTTTAAATTTAGAATTTGTTTCAAGGTTGATTTTAATTTTATGAAAAATTTGGGGATTTTGAGAATTTTAGGGTTTAATGATTATTGGGGATTTCAATTTTGTAGTTTAGGATAAGTTTGATGTAAACAAAACACATAGATTTATTCAAATTTGAGTTTATTTGGGTATGATTTGTTATAGTGCAATGAATAAGATGATGAATAATATGAACATGATGAATGTTCATATGAATTTTGATTTTTTAAAATTTTCAATAAAAAATTATTAAAAAAATAAGATTTTTCTATGTGGCTTGCCAACTCATCATTTTTTAAATAAATAATTAAGAAAATGATTAACTTGTGCATATTTATAAAGATAAAAGACTAAAATGTTACAAATAAAAGATAAATGACCAAAGTGTTACAAATAAATAAGATAAATGACCTCCAGTGTAATTTTGTTTTTTTTTTTTATGCTAATTCTGCAATTTATTATATTTACTGACTTTTAACATCTATATTACATTCCGTACTGGTTACTTTTATTATGTATGTACATAGAACCCAATTGTATTTGTGTGGCAAACAACCATTTCACTCCTTGGTCCTTATTCCATTGTTCAAGGTTAGGCTTCCAAGAGATTTCTCAGGAACTGTGAAATGAGATCTTAGACCAATCCAACATTGGTAATAATCATGATCCAGGAATGGAGATTCAAGAGCCGATCGGCTGATACGGGGAATCAAACTTGACTCAAACATAAAAGCCAATGTGTCGGTGATCTTGTGAGGTCCTACATTGTTCCCACGAGAAATAGTGGCCTGTACAGCATATAAACATATTAGAAGATTGAATCCAACAGTTCATAATTTTGTTCTTTAGTGCATAAACCAAATCAGCCAAGGGCATAGAACAAGTTTTTTCATTTGTGAGAATGGAAAGACAGAACGTACAAGAATGATGGCAATGCCTTCGATTGATGGTTAAAAAATGCCATACCTCATATGACTTGGTATCAGGACCATGGGGAGTCATACAGTTATGAAGACTTGCACCACCCGGAAGAAACCCATCAGCCTTTGCCTGTAAAAACAACTATGTGAACATGATTTTGCACTAACCTATCAAATTAGTCCTCACATAAGGTGTTGTGGATTTTGATTGGCGAATTACACATTTAATTTTAAAGACTAAATTGAAAGGTAAAATGCCATTCGAAGATTCAAAGATCTATTACATAATTCCCATTATTCAAGGACTGAAATGAAAATATTATAATTTTATGAACTAATTTTACTGATTAATCATATACAAACAATAAATATTGCTTACAAAAGGTGTATAAAGGTCAAATTTTGATATAACATACCTCATAGTTACCATGGATGAGACCCATAAATTCACTCATGCAATTGCGATGATAATACGGAGGTCGGAAGGTATGCTCAGCAACAAGCCACCTGGGTGGGAAAATGACAAAATCAAGCAATGCCACCCCAGGTTTATCAGTTGGTGCTGTCAAAACTGTACAAAAACAATAATTATAAATAAACAAACAAACAAACAAACAAACAAACAAACAAAAGAATTTCTTGAAGCAAATGAAAAGAAAGGGGTTATGGGAAATTCTTTTAAAATTTGCATACCAGTATTAATTGATGGATCACTGTGATCGTACAGCACTGTATTATAAGGACAGAATTTGCTTAGGTCATACTGCAGATGAAAAGAACAATAACCATATCACATTGGATAAATTTTTCATAAGAATCAGCCGTAACAAATCCATAATAGATGATGATTGTAATGAACTGTACGTTTGATACATACTAAAGGATGATGATTGTAATGAGCTCTCTACATTTGTAAATTTTTCAAAGGAATCATAACGCTAACAAATCGACAATGTCACGGTGATGGTTGTAATTAAGGGTACGTTTGATACATATGAAACGATAGGATAGATGATGTGAGGGAGCTGTAGCGGCAATTTCCATAAACTTAGGAAGTTAGTGAGTTTGGAGGTTGTTATGGTGGCAAAAGGAGGCTCGTGGTGGTGGTGTTGAAGAAAAAAGCAGAATTGTCGTTGAAGAACGCAAGAGATTGATCTGAAGCGACGATGCAGAATGCGGAGTTGATGAAATGGAGAGAGTGACAGTAGTCAAGTATGCTGCTGCACGAGGGCGGCACACATAACGGCATCCCTCATGAGGCAGTGGTCCTTGCACAGTTGCATTGTTTCCTCATTCCCCAGATCAAACGGTACAAAAGAGTGAGGGAACGGGAAAAGGGGATAGTCTGAACTTGGGACAAAACGTTGTCCCTTACTTTCCTAAGTCACTTTATTTTTCATGTGCCTCACTCCTTATTTTGTCCAGTTTTATGAGCATTTTTGGAATCAGACATAAAACAAGTATTTTTGTGCCATCCAACCCTCAATTTTAGTATATATGAACCCTAAGAGTCAATAACACCACCCACCTTATATGGAACATAATTACCATGCCAAGCAACAACATTGAAGGGAGAGAAATCTTGTACTGCAGTAAATAGTTCACCGCCAAACTTTTGCACTATAGTGTATCCAGGATATGATTTATCTTCAAACCATGCTGTAGGAACAAGGAAGTCCCTTGGGGAAGCAAGACCATTAGCACCTACAATATAAACAAATCTCATTCTTAATTATACATATCAGGCATTATTAAGCAACATATGCTTCAATTTATCAACTGCAGAGGAGAATAGATACCTATTGGTCCCAGATCAGGAAGTTGAAAATGAGTACCGAAAATTTCAGCAACATAGCCACGGGAGGGACCATCAGGCAGATTCACATGAAAACGAAAACCTTGAGGTATTATAGCAATATCACCAGGTGAAACTTTCAATCTTCCACATTCAGTAGTGATGATGAGTCCTACAAATTCAGCATTAGGTATTCAAGAAGCTAATTAAGATTGAAAAGAATAGGTGTCACCAGCGTAGTCAGGTTCGGGATCCTACGTAGGTTCGCAAACCTGACTACAACAACGTCGAAAAATGAACCGGCATGGGTTCTACTCCCTCCGTTCCAAAATGTAAGTCGTTTTGACCATATTACACAAATTAAGAAATGTGATTAATGTTGTATGGAAAAGAGAAATTATGAGTTAGTTTACAAAATTGTCCTTCATTAATGGTGAGAAAAATAAATTGAAGAATTGAAAGAAGAAAGAGAAATAAATAGTTTTTTTTTTAAGAAGGTAAATTAGCCCGAGTTTGGGTATGCTCCATTTTGCTTGTATCCATTTAATCCGTTCCATCCATTGGATGACTGACACGTGTCAAAAAATAATCTAATGGGTGAAATCAAAAGAATTCTATCTGTTACGCACAACACAACTGTTCATCCCTGTGATTCATCTTCACCGTTGCACCTCCTCTTCCTCTCTCACCGGTGCCGGTTCTGCTGCGACTGCAATCGTTGGAGCCGCCGTCTCCCTGTATTTTTCCCCAACCTCTTCTCTGATTTTGTGCTTCATTTTTTTCATCTCATCATTCCCTCTCTGCAACCGTTTTACTTTTACCCTCTCGTTGTTTCGCCGTCTCGTCTACTATCTTCCCTTTGATATATCAAAAGCGACGATATACTTTTCCATCCTCTCCTCTGTCATTACTGTTTCTTTTTTTAGTTTGATTGCTTTGCTCCAAATTTTGATAAATTGACGGCGGCAACGTGGTGAGGTTCGCTCATGACGATGGCCGCGAGGCAAGAGTGAACGTGTGTGGAGAAGTTAGGGAAGACAGACAAGGAAAGGCGGCGGAACAGTTATGTTGTGCGTAACAGGGATAGAAGAAGAAAAGACATGGGTTCTTTTGATTTAATCCTTTTAATCTTTTAATTTCACCCATTAGATTATTTTTTTGACACATGTCATTCATCCAACGGATGGACTGGATAAAATGGATACAAGCTAAATGGAGTATACCTTGACTCAGTTAGCCCACCCAAATTGGCACCAGAGAGAATCGAACCTGAGACCTTAAGGAGGAGCACACTTCCAGATCCCAAACCAATACCACCAGACCAACCCAAGTTAAAGAGAAATAAATAGTTAAGAGTATAATAGGAAAATGAGCATTAATAATGTAAAGTGACTTATAATTTGGTACAATTATTTTTCTCAAAGTGACTACATTTTGGAACGGAGGGATTAAGATCGTTTGGCCTTCACGAGCTTGTAGGATCGTAGGAACCTACGATCCGGTGCGAGAACCTGACTACACTGGGTGTGACACATAGGAAGGATTGAAGCATATTCTAAGTGTCATGAAACTTGTATTTGCCATGACACCGAAGGAGATATCAATGAATGCAATAATCCAAAAACATGGTAACAAGACAACACTTTCTCCTTCTAATAATAAGATTCTATATAAAGAACCACAGACAACTCAAATGACAGAATTAATGGAAAATCCATTTGGAAGACCTTAGCACTAACTATCTGAAAAACAGTAATTTATAGGAAATTTGTCCTGCATTCAAATATCAAGAGTAAGTAATGTCTTAAAAGAAAAAGGAAGCATTATGTGTTCATTGAGTGAAGATCATTAGGAAAAATTAATGTGTGCAGAAACAATTTTAACATAAGAACTCAAGCACAGTGCAATTAGCCCCCAAAACCACAAAATACAGCTTTCTCGGTGAAAAATCGAAGAGCAAGCAATGTTGGGTTTACTTACTTCCTTGTTGGGGAACTATCAAGAAATCGCCATCAGCATTACAAAAGGCACAATTGTCCATTGATTTGTTGGCAGTGTACCTATAAGTGATACAATATTTCCTCATTTATTTAAGTGCTAATGTTACCTTCAAACTTATCATACTAAACATTAGTAGTGTTTTGCTTAGACAGCGGAAAAAATTGGATAATTAAAATATAGATTGATATATGTCTATTTAAAGCAGAAATCCATGGTACAATTGCTTATGGGAAAAATAAAGAAAAATGTTTATCATGTCAACAAATTTACAAATTGATAAGCACAGTACACAAATTGAACAACTAAACCGATTACTGTAAGTGATCCTTGTTTTGACCATGGTTATTGTTCAGGACCAAAAACTGGGATACTGTGAACCTAACCCATTGCAATTAGTGCGGGATGACCGAGGGATCCAGAGAATTAGGGCACACTTTCTGTTTCCTTTATAAGTTATAACTCAGTACCAACTTTAACTATCAATAAGGATAGTACTAACTAGTTTAGGGCACTGTTGAAGAAATCAAAAGTGAAAACTGCTTACACTTTTTAAGGAATCAATGTTATTGATGACAGAGAGCCAAAAATCTGACATATGGCACCGTGGCGCTGCCATCCTTGGTTTTCCAAAAATCTGCCACCAATATCCAGCATGGCTGATATTTGACAACACTGTAAGGAATCATTTCTATTATTTGAATCCTTAAGAGAACTTGTTAGCATCAAGGAAGAGCGGATTCAATGACCAGTCAATTCGACCCTTCAATATAAATAAATAAAAGATTGCAGTCACTAAGTTACTAATGTTGGTCCCCTTCAATATATTCCTAATGCAATCTCTATAGCACGAGAACAATCCAAACCTTAGACTCTTAAGACCAAACAAATCATAAAATGACCTATCTCCCCTAACTTAACATGTAATGACACATTTTCACCCAATAAACATGTTCCAAACGCGAATAGTTTTATACTAACGTCAAACAAAAATCAATTATTTTTGCAACATCACTTCACTTGATGACTTATGTAACTGCATTTTAAAAGTTAACCAAATGACATGAAAAAATAGAAGGCTCTCGTTAGATAGAAGCTAATTTACAAACAATTGATCTGCAAAATTGGTGTGAAATGCAGAACAAGGCTGAGATAGAAGTTAGTTAATTACATGTGAATAGCATATCCATGGCGCATGAAGGAGCTACCAGAACCACAGACAGTGGATAAGCCATCAATGAAATCCGTAGGTGAATCAGGTATATCTGTTGGTTTCCATCGAAGCTGTGTTGGATTTGTAGAACTGTTTGAATTGTTGAACTCACTCAAAATTTTCCTATTAGAAGGAACCCGAAGCTTGAACGGTTCGTGAGTCACCGAAGGTTTGATCCGATAAAGCCAGCTAAAAATAAAAATAATAATAATAATAATAATAATAATAATAATAATAATAATAATAATAATAATAATAATAATAATAATAATAATAATAATAATAATAATAATAATAATAATAATAATAATAATAATAATAATAATAATAATAATAATAAGTGTAACTAAAAATAGAAAGAAAGATAAAAATGTTGTGAAAGATGGAATTTAAGTATTTAATTTAACTAACCTGAAGAGGTTGAGGGAGCGAGGGGTGGTGAAGGAGGTGCCGGATATTTGTTCCGCGTAGAGGCCGAAAGGGCATATGAGGGGGCTGTTTTGTCCCACCGGGAGAGCTCCGGCGATGGCTTCCGAAGATAAGTGGTTGCCGAGGCCGGATTGGTAGTTGAAGTCATCACCGGCGACCGATTTCTCCATGTTTGACAGGAACAATACTGAGAGAGAGAGAGAGAGAGAGAGAGAGAGAGAGAGAGAGAGAGAGTTTGTGTTTTGTAGAAAACTTGAGAACGGGAAAGGACAATCTCAAGAATTAGTTACAGTACTATACTACTTTGTTAATTTAAACGCCGGTGAAATATCAAATCACCTTAAATTTTAAAATTAGTAAAATATTTCCTCTAAAATTTGAAAATAGACAAATATTAAAGTCCTTTGAAATTATAGAAAATCAATCAAATATTCACTCGTCCATTATCTCTGCCTATTTTGATAACGTGGACGCTAATTGGGTATGTGGCAACTACCGGTCAGACTCGTGAAAAAACATAAAACTGGTATGCTGTATTTTGCTTGAGTTGAGGTGGATTTTTTTGTTGATTAACATCAAAATAGACGAAATTAATGGACGAAAGAAGTATTTAATTGACGTTTTATAATTTTACGATGGTATTTATCTATTTTTAAATTTTAAAAAAGGTATTTAACTAATTTTAAATTTGAGAAGTATTTGACCTTTCACTCGTTCAAATACTCACGCTCAGTTCCATTTCAAACATGATAAGGACAATGCTTATTCACTGCGTGTTGGAAAATCAATTAAAAAATAGTGCCGTTTGCTTTTAGGACACTATTTTTGTCCTAACTCTTTTTGCCATGTTACCAAAAACACTCTTTACCGGAACTTGGAGTTGTGTAATAACAAGGAATGACTGAAACAATACTACTTTTTTTTTTTTAGATAAGCTGAAAAATAATACTACTCTGAAACAAATATGGCTGATGCTTCCATGGACTAGTGACACAAATGGTCCATGATGGACCATTAGTTTTCACAATTTCTTTTACAATTTCAACCATTGGATGAAAGAAGTATATAGAGATTATCATATACTTACACCATTGAATAAAATGTATTTCACTTACTTTCTCATTTGTCTCATCATTGTCAGCTCCCGTACCCTATCTTCAGACTCACTATCCCCATTAATCTTGCCTTCAGCTTTCCATTTCAACTATTCCATTTTTTTTAAAATAATAAACGGTGATGAGTGGTTAGAAAAATAAAAATAGTAATATAATTTTGAAAGTGATACATTTAATGCTTTAAATTTTAAGGAAAATGTTAAATAGTATTTTCGGAGTACTATTTAAACACTTTAAGGGCTCGTTTGGTGCGCATGATATGATAGTGACATGATAGGATATACAACAGGATAACGATAGGATATGATATCAGCAGGATAACAGTTATCCTCAGTTATCATATCTTGTGTTTGATGCACACAGGATAACAAACATTATAACTATTATATCATATTTTAAATACATACTTGCTCATAACAATATGATAAAATACATAATATATTTAAATGACAAAATTACCCTTGTAAAATAATTGTTATTTTTTAAAAATTATATTATGATACTTTGAATTTTATAAATAGAAATATATATAAGTAGTCAGATAACTTTATAAAATTTTAAATAAAAATCATGAGAAAATAAACAAATTAAATTTTTTATATGAATCGTGATCAAATAAATAACTCAATTATACATGTTAGATAAGCTAAATAAATATATGATATATCTCATACGTAAATAATAAAACTACCATTGCAAAAGAGTTATATCTAATTTGTTATAAAATTTAAATTAATATCTCTATTTTGCAATTTTTTAATAATTATTTTACTTTAAAATATTGTAATTTTAGTAGAATTTTGATTTTTTAGATTATATAAATTACAAAATTACCCTTGTGAGGAAATCACATATACATATATATATATATATATAATTATTAATTTACTATCAAATACAATGTTATCATTTGAATATATTAAAAAATTAATTATTTTATTATTGATTTAATATATTAAAAATGCCATCTAAACTTGGCAAGTTATCATTTGTGTCCGGTCAAATGCAATGAATTTTCACATTACTAGGGATAAATTACAACAAAAAAAAATATCACTAGAGTAAATCAAAACTAACTCACATTGTAGGGGTAAAGACCTAGTAACACGTGTATTTTTTTGGTCTATCTTTTTTTGTTGATAAATGAAATGGCAAAGTCATTGAAAACTCGCACACACAAAGTGGAGTGACCGGGGTCCTGACGTTCGACACTAGTAATTTTGGCATTTCTATCCATTGAACTAAGATTTGTGGACTATTTTTGGTCTATCGAAGGTATCGTTTGGCCTAACTTTTTTTTCCTCTTCTTTTTTCTTAGAAGTAAGAAGTTATGCCAAATAACAACTTTTAAAAACTCTATTAAGAAAAAAAAAAAATTTACTGTATATTTTAAAATAATTATAATAAATTATCAAACATATCTTTTAGCCATATAATAATAATAATAATAACAATAATAATAATAAAAACTTCTAACTTTTTTTTAAAAAAAATATAAGATTTACCAAAGAACTTTAATTTTAGTTTTAAAGCTATTATTTCTAATTTTATGATTAAAATAGTTTCTACACCTAAAAAAACAGGGTCAAACGGTACCTAAATATAGCGAATTTCGTTTTTAGTACTCTAAATTTTTCCTTCCTCTAAATTTTCTTTAGAAAGAATAAGATGAATATGCATAAAAAGAGAAACACATAAACATAAACAAAATGACTACCAGATTTTTATTTTATTTTTAACACCAGTATCCGACCTACTGGACCGTCTAATTTGGTTTGGGAATCAGTTATGACATCAAATGGTCTCAGCCCCTTCCCAATAGCAGTTGTGGGGGATGGAACTGTGGTCGTCCCTACCAAGTTCAACGTCAATCATCACTGAACCAACTAACGATTAATTTTTTTTGTAAGGAACTAACGATTAATTTACTACCAAATTTATTAATTATAAAAAGTTTAGTAAAAAAAAAATATGTTAAAGTAATGCTGCTAAGTTCATATTTTGTCCTCATCATTCTTAATAATAAATATTCCAAATATTCTATCTTTTATTGTAATTTTACTCAAATAATATTTTTCAGTTGTGGAAGAATATGCATAAAAAAGGAACATAAAACAATAAAAGATTAATGCAAAAAAAAAAAAATGGAACTAAAACAATTAAAGATTAAGTAGAATAATGGTCCCGTGTATATTTTTAATCAAAAATTAAAAAATTTATTAGAAATTAAAATTTAGGGTAAGTTAGTAAGTTTGATACTAATGAATTTTATTATATTATTATTAATAGTTATTAATACACTTTGTAGTAATATTGTTTATGTTACGTTTATAAAACAAATTGTTTATATTTCTTTTTTTTTCTTTTTTTTTATCAAAAATATTGTTTATGTTTTTTTATAGAGTTTTTTTTTTATTTCTATTTTTATGCAGTTTCTTATTATTTTTTCTATAATTTTTTTTAATGACTAAACCTTCTATAATTTTTTTTCCTATTTTTATGTATTGATTGTTCTGTTTTGCTCCTGTCTATAATATACTGTGTTCCTATTTTTAAGTATATCATCTTTTTATATTTTTTTTAGTGAAATTACAATGAAGGATATAAAACTTGCAACATGGTTAAAAGTAATAAGGATAAATTAATAACTTTGGTGGTAATCGCTCTTAATATATTAGTAGTAGACAAAAAGATCTCCCATAAAAATTTAGAATTTTTTAGCATAAGATGAATTATTTATGAATTTTTATATGCGAAAAACTCTGTATATTCATATTTAATTTATCTTTGTTAAAACAAATTACACTTTTGTACGAAAGATTCTTTTTTTGTAAGATTTGTTAGAGAGATTCATATAATATAATAAATGATGACCGCGAAAAAAAATTTAATGATATGCACGAGTTAAATGAAAAGTAAGGACCAAAAATCATGATAGGAAATATTTTATGGACCAAAAGTTGCTGAAAAATTTTATAGGGACTAAAAACAAAATTTGAGATTTTTATAGGGACAAAAAAAATATAAGATGTACACACGCAAATAAATGAGTTTGACTAAAACTACCGATTTTGACTGAAGATTTCGAATTTTATCAAAACCGAACATTCAATATCACATAAATTAACTGACAAACAAATGAGAAACATAAGTTTGATAATTGTACTCTAAATGTATAGACATATTGTAATAATAATCTTAGCGTCTGTTTGGTTGAGCGTTTTGGCTCTCCAAACGTGCGTTTCTGCTTCCAAAAGCGATTCTGTCACTTTTTGTGATGTTTGGGCACAGGCAAAATCAATTCTGGAAACGTACTTTTGCTGTCGAAACGTGCGTTCACTTGAAGCCACAAAACGTAGCTTCTACGTCAACTAAAAGCAATTTGGAAATTTGGCTTTTGTTATTTTACCTAATTACCCATGCTTCAACTCAAGCTTCAATTTTTTTAACTCTCTGGAATACTTTCTCCTTAGATTTGCAATTTGGTGAAAAACGTAAGTGGGGGAGGAAGAATGGTGAACACCCAATCCCCATGAAAGCTTCAACCGAAACAACAGTGAGAACACAATTGAAAAATTAGAAATTTTAGCAACCTAAAAACCGAGTTAAAGGAAGAAAAAGATGGATTTGATGAATAAAATTTGGAAATTGTGTTCTCAACAACACCGAGAATGTTGATGATGAGAGAAAAGAGACATTCGATGGGAGAAGAATATTGAGAGATGGGGAAGGAGAAATGAAAAAAAAAATGGTATTTTAAGATTGAGAGATGTGAAGGAGAAAAGGTAGAAGCTTATTGAAGATTCTGGAAAAATTCTAGAAAAATGGATAATGGTGGCATTTTAATTTTGACACAAAAGCGGTGGTGGAAGGAGAAAAATGGATAATGGTTTGATTTTTTTTAATTAAAAAATCATATTTATAATACAATATGCATTTTAATAAAGAACAGATAAATAATTAAATTTAATAATACAAAAATTAAATTAAACATGATTTTAAATACACATGTGTAAGTTTGTTTAAAAAAAAATACACATGTGTAAGTCCATTTTGGTAATTATACATTCAAAATCAATTTTAGTTCAAACTATTGAAACAACATAAAAAGTTGAGAATCACTTTTAAATTTCTGTATCCAAACATAAATCAATTCTGTTCAACTTACTTTTAACCAAACTCAATTCTCTCAAACTCAATTCTGGCAAACTCAATTCTCTTCGCCGCCAAACCAAACATATATTTATTGGAGACCTAATTTTAACGAAAGGGTCATGAAGTTAGATTAAAACTTCCGATTTTAACTGTAGATTTCGAATTTTATCAATCCAACCGTTCAATATCACCTAAATGGACTGACAAACAATTGAGAATCAAAATTTTGATTATCAAACTTCGAATGTATAGACATATTGTAATAACGGTCTTATCCGAGACTTATTTTTTATGAAAGGGCCATTAAGTTTGACTAAATCATCCGATTTTGACTGGGGATTTCAAATTTTATCAATCTGACCGTCTAATATCACATAATTGGACTGGCAAACAAATGAGAATCAGAATTTTGATATTCAGACTTTGAATGTATAGACAGATTGTAATAACGGTCTTATTGGAGACATAATTTTTATTTTTATTTTTTTGATAAGAGGAGACATAGTTTTTATTAAAAGGTCATGAAATTTAATTAAAACTAGTGATTGTGATTGGAGATTTCGAATTTTATCAATTTGATCGTTCAATACCACCTAAATGAACTGACAAACAAATAAGAATCAAAATTTTGATAATCGGACTCCGAATGTATAGACATATTGTAATAACGGTCTAATTGAAGATCTAGTTTTTACAAAAGAACCATGAAGTTTGACTAAAACTATCGATTTTGACTGGAGATTTCGAATTTTATCAATGTGGCAATTTAATATCACCTAAATCGACTGACAAACAAATGAGAATCAAATTTTTGATAATCGGACTCCGAATGTATAGACATTATAATGACGGTCATATCGGAGACCTATTTTATGTACATCTATCATATCAAGGACATATTTAAATTATTTTCATTAGAGATAAACGAATAAAATATAAAAAATTTAGAGGGACAAAATGTAACGCCCCAATATTTTATATATGCACTTTTTCAAATTATTATTTTATTTATTTATTTTACATATGAAGAATGTCTTTGTCTCCGGTGGAAGTTCATTTCCAATTGAGGCCTATTGATCCTTTCATGTTATTTCCACAGAATTATCCTATTTTTTTGACAAAAGGGAACTCAATGCATTTCATTATTCAAAGTACCATAAATACATGGAGGTATCGAATCATAAATATAACGACTAGACTTAGAATAGGCCGCCCTAGCTATGGTATGAGCAACACTATTCGCTTGCCGTTTGACAAACTTCACCTCAAAGTTGGGATATGATAGTAACATGGAACGAATACAAGAAATTATACACCAAAATTCAGACACACCAACATTTCTAGACAAGATTGCATCAACAACTATTTTTGAGTCACTTTCAAATATGACTTGGGTGAAGCCTCTTTGGATTGTTTCACATATTGCTTCTTTAACCGCCATTGTTTCCACAGAATTATCCTATTAATCTCCCTCTTATTTGCTAAAATGAAACACGTTTTAATTTCATAAAATGTCAGTAACATGGTAATGAATACCTTCCTTTTCTCCCATGACAACTCACCATTTATAGCCAATAATGACACATGATTTCCTTGTCTTGATACAATTAAGTCTATTGTTATGACAATTCAATTCTTAATTTCAAAAGAAAGTCAAACTCTCGATATATATTTACACCTTTTGTTCCTCTCGATATCAGTTGCAAAACACGGTCATCCCCATCTTAGGAAAGTTGATAAATCTTCTTCCATCTAAAAATATTCTCTAAGTCCTTAAAGAAATCAACTCTCGGTACCAACATCAATTTGTAGTATAACCTCTAGTCTCAAAGAAGCAATAAGCACTCGATCGTTCGGTTGACCGTAGGATATCGAGAGTCAGTATCATTGGAAGAAAACGCTTGAGGTAAGGGCTTTTTCCCCATACATTCATGCTACATAGGGATTATGTTATGGAATGATAGTAGAATTTTTGTCTATTAAGAGAAAACTAATTAAAAGAAACTAGTAAAAAGAAATTTAGCTATTATTTACTTGAATATTTGTTCTTAATTTAATTAATATGTATTCTGCCAAAATTGTCAATTGATATCTCTTGTTTTGTGAAACAATTTATTGTGTATACTGATTCCAATTTGATCATGTTATATGTGCATGTATTGTGAGGCTGCTCCAATCCATATAAAGCTTTGTTGGGAATTTTATTTAATAAACTTGTGTTTAGTAAAAAGCAGGGGATACATATATGAGTTTAATTGTGGTGGACAGACAGTGCAAACCACTTTGCACACTCATCCAATAGTATTATGTCACATCATTTACTCTTAAAATATATTTTTGATTTAAAAAAATCTAAAATCACAATAATAGTTTCCACGTTCATTTTTTCCAGGCTTGACGATGTGCATCTCTCTCTTTTGCATCCTTCATCATCTATTCATTCATTCAAGAGTTTCTATAATTTTGATTTAAAAATTAATAACAAGTGTCGGAATTTGAGATTAGATTAGATTAGTATTGAAGGGAAAGTACTTTACTGTTACTGTCGACGAAGTTCGAACGCGATTTTGTCGGAATTTGAGATTGAGATTGATAACTGCCGTGAAAGAAGATTCTGGAAGTTTGGCCAAGACCACAAATGCTTACCAGGTCAATCAATCACGCCTTCAATTACTTGGTTTCTTTAATTTTATATTTTTTTTTATTTGGATTTATTCAATTCAAATACAATTCCTCTGGCCCATTGTTATCCTGCGATTAAGTTCTTTTGTAAGACATGACCAAATCCTTGAATTTTTATTTAACATCTATGGGAAAAGGATCCTTGAATCAAATATAGTGTTAAAAATTGGTTCGAGTTTGATTCTTTTTCTTTTCTACCATTTCATAGTATTTCAACTTCAACACTATATTTGATACACAAAATTGATTGATTACAACAATGGCTCAAGCATGCCTTTTATAGGCTTGGAAAATAATCAGACTTCTAATTCTTACTTGTTAACCAAAATTAATAGCTAAGCTTGTATTGGAGGTTAAAATAATGTCATGGAGAATTCTTAGAGCCCGGTCCAAAGGCTTTGTTTGCGACTTAAATTTGTGGCGTACAAAACCACGAGAATGTATTGGAGTAGCCTGATAGTGGCCTAAATATCATGTTAGTGCATGCTGTGCTTTATTCCATATTTTGAGAATTTGTTATCTGTCTGCTGGTATTGCTTCTATTCATAATGCAGGTGTTGAGACTGTTCTAGATGGGTCTGTTGTGTGTTCTTTCTTGTATATATTCGCTGTTCTTAGTCGTATCCCATAATGTCTCTGTCCAGCAGTCTCGGAACGGAAGAAATTTTGTTTCTGAAGTCCGAGAGTTATTTTGTGAAAAGACACCGAGATTCTAAGGCGCTATATATTATAGGAATGCTGCTGCAAGTGCAATATTGCAGGGTTGAGTTTTGGACCATTCCTTCATCATAGTTCTCCATGTGTTTTTTGGATTGCATTCCATGGACTGGTGTGACTTAGTTCCAAAGCCTCTTTGAATATCTATGTGTTGTTGAGTTGTTTCTTTACATTAATAAACTTTTATGGTCTGATTGTTAGAGGCATTAGGCATAACTTCAAATGTCGAATTAACACACTCTTCAGTTGATTCTTCAACATCCAATAGATCAAGTTCCGTGATTGCCTTTCGCAAAGTTTGAATTGCAATATCATGATGTTTTTTTTATCGCGAACCTCTTTCAGATACTTGAAGAGACTCAACCATGATACTATTAAACAATGAAGTACTTGAAGTTTTGTTGCTGCCTTCCTGAAGGTCTTCAATTGCAGTTCCTTTAAAGTTTTCTTTCTTAGCATTTATGGTCCATCGATGCAGAACATATTGAGATGGGAGAGAATAAACGTTTTCCTTTATGAATACATTTAACACATGTCTACATAGAATACCCACAAATTCAAACATGTGACAATTACATTTTGCTTCTTTTGAAATGACATAAAAAGTCACATAATAGTTAGGTTTTTCTTTGAAAATTTCATGAATCTTGTATTTGGAAACTTCAACAGAAGATTCAACTTTCTCCGCAATAAATACTTGGGATCCAACCAACTCATCCTGAAATTTCCTAAACACTTTTCTTGTATAAATTTTTGAAGCATCTTCTTCCATGGGATATAAAGTACGCAGCTGTGGTTTTGAATTCCTTGTCTTGACGTTCTTCTCTCTTTCCTTGTTATAACGTGCATCAAGAGCCTTATCATACTGTTTCACAAACTTGTTTAATTGAGTGCTTGAATTCAAAAAGTCCTTAAAAAATTTATTCATACTTTCACTCCTTTGGGTGGTGGACATTCCAGCACAAAAGTTGTGACGTACATAGGAAGGAATCCATTTTGCACGAATGGAGTATATCTTCTTTAGCCATTGATTATCTTGCAACTCATATTTATCTATCATTGCTTCCCAATCAGATTCAAAGTCTTCGATGGTGGTAGATTGATGAATGCACTTGTAAAATTGATTTTTAAACTCACTATGTTCATGATAGATATGGTTCAAGTACTGTGGAACTTTCTTCTCAATATGCCACATACAATAATGATGATTAACATGCGGAAAAACCTTTGCAACCGCATTAGAAATAGCAGCGTCTTGATCTGTGATAATAATTTTAGGACTAACTCCATCCATTGCTTCTAACCAAGTACTTAACAACCAAACAAAACTCTCTTCAGTTTCGTCCCATAACAGAGCACAACCAAATAAAATAGATTGTTGGTGATGATTCACTCCAGTGAATGGAACAAATGGCATTTTGTATTTATTTGTTAAGTATGTTGGATCAAAAGTCACCACATCACCAAAATATTTGTAAGCCATTCTAGACCTAGAATCAACCCAGAAGCAATTTGCTAATTTACCATCTGCGTCCATTTGAAATGCGTAGAAAAACCCAGGATTCTTCAATTGACAATTCTTAAAGTATGATAACATCAACTGAGCATCTCCAGCTTCCATTTGTTTTTGTCTCTTTCCACTTAAATAATTAATAACATCTTGTTGGCTAATTCCAACATTATCAACACCACCACTCTCAGTATACAACACTGATGCTATTTGACTAGGGCCTAAACCAGAATCATCTAGCACATCAATAAGTTTTTTTTGCACCTTGGTCTTCTTTCTATGTACTCGAAGAAACTGCGAACTTCTTGGAGAAAATAGTTCATGATTATGGTCTTTTATAAATCTAGAAATAACCCACCTTTCTTCCTTTTTCTTGATATACAACATAGCCTTGCATCCTACCCTTGTTTCATCATGAACTATCAGACTACCATTTTCTTTTTTCAAAATTTTTTTGGACCTGAGCCCTTCCTTTGAACAAAGAATCTGTTGACCAATTACCACACCGTCTGTTCTTGATTTGGTAACGCGGCCCATGCGAAAGCTAAAACCTTTCTTCTTGGCGTAGCTTACGTAGTAATTCTTTACATCTTCAATTGATCAAACTCCATTCCTTCAAAGGGCTCTAAAGCGAGCTCTGATGTTATTCTATCATTTAGGGGATCTGCATCAGTAGCACTTTCATGTATTTCATCGGAGCTAATCATGGTGGTATGTTCATGCATATCTACCATCTCATGATCTGTCATTGTAGCACACGCAATCCTGTTATATATGTAAATGTGTGATCAAATCAGCATGCATGCTTACCTATCAATATTTATAATTATAAAAAGTGGTTTCACTTGAAAAACAACAAAATAAAATTCTGTCATATTATACTTCCACACAAGAAATATTCACGCCTCAAGTAATGATCCTCACAACAGCCAACAACCCAAAGATTACAAGTCATAAATATCATCATAAAAATATTCTACCTATGTAACCATATAAGTTATAACTAAAACAACTAGTAGAATAGAGGTGTAGAGAAGAGAGGTGAGAATTGTCAAGTTTGCACAAAAACAAAAATATAAATATTATCCTTTCACATATCAAAAGCTTACCAATTTGGAATGCAGAGGTGGTGACGTTACAACAGATTGTAGCAGAGATGAAGATTAGTGTTGTTACAAAACCACAAACAATGGAATAGAGTTTATTTCTTTCTTTTTTTTTTTTAAGGAGGAACAATGGAAGAGAGTTGCTTGCAGAATCGGTTGTCGTGAAACTACTAGAATGAAGGGGATGTGATTATGTTGGCCAGTTACATGATGACTTGTAACAAAATCATAATTAATTTTAGATTTTTTTAAATCAAAAATATATTTTAAGAGTAAATGATGTGGCATAATACTATTGGATGAGTGTGCAAAGTGGTTTGCACCGTCTGTCCACCACAATTAAATTCTACATATATATATATATATAAAAGTATAGGGAGATCAGTGTTTCTAATTATTTTTGGTTACTAGCCGTGATTTATTTTTATAGAGATATATGGAAGACTAGTTCTTGCAGTTTTGGTTTGATGTGCGTGTTTAAAAATAATATTTTCTCATGGTTTTATTATAGCCTTTGTGACATTATTATCTTTGTGGCTTAGTGGCTGAGTGGCTTAGTGGAAGACCTTAATGGCAAATACTCAATCGCCTTTGTGGCATTATTATCTTTATGGCTTAGTGGCTTAGTGGATGGCCATGATGGCAATTATTATGATGGTCTTTATGACATCATTATTATCTTTGTGGCTTAGTGGCTGAGTGGCTTAGTGGAAGGCCTTAACGGCAATTATTATTATAGTCTTTGTGGCCAATCTTCTCATTGGAATGAATTCTTTTATTTGCACTATTCGAATCTATTTATTTTACAATTTGACCAGTGGTATTGCGAATCATTTGACCAAAAATTTTGAACTATAAATTAATTATATAGATTTTTCTAAAATCTTTTGATTGGTGAAGAATTTTATTATTGTTTTATAACATGTTTCTTGTGGTGAGTATGATTCAAAATGGATAAGGAAATTGACCCTTACAACCAACATTTTAGGTACTCAAGGAGAAAGCTTTGATTGAATGTTATGACTGAAGCGCGCACGAACGGAAAAAAAAAATGGGTTTTTGTAAATTGAGAATTTTATGTAATAAATAGTTCTTGGTTGTATTTTCTTCCGCCGGAAATTTCCAAACAATAATTCATTTTTAATTAAGTTTATTTTACTCGTCCAATCATCTTTGTAACCATTTTATTTTAAAAAGAAGAAAAAAATAGCGGCACATTTTCTAACTAAATAAGATTTTTAAGAAATATCTTGGATGTAAATCCAGGATGTTACACAAAACTTTGATTAAGGTCATCTTCTTCATAAGAAGATTCTTCAGAGCTAATAGATGAGGTATCATTTAACATAATATCTTTTAATACATTAATAAGATTTTCTTTTAACTGATCACTGATATCTAATTTATGAATCTCGTTAATTTTTTGTTTAACACGGCAAATTTTTGCATATTTTCATATTTTAATTATACACTCAATCTATTATCATTCGATCCATTACTTTTTTGGTATCAGAGCCTCGAAAGAGGTCTCTTAGAGATTAAAGTTTATTTAAGGTTTTTCGTAAACTAAGATTTACTCCTTATTTTCTTATTTGTTTTTTCTATTTCCTAGCGTTGGTAAGCCCGGATAGTTGTGTTGGTAAGCCCGTTAAAATCCCAGGAGAGGAGTTAGGTGGTGTTCCTGCAACCTTTTGAGTCCGTTGGTGTTCCCGTTAAGAAAAGAAACTAAAAATAAAGAAAACAAGAAGTATGTCTAGAATACTTAGAACCACTACAACATTTTCATTCTACAAGAACGCCAAAAAAGTGTTCTGTAATGTTAAAAAACCGTTGCCATAGGCTACGAGAACGGTTTTCCTGCATTCTACACTGAGGGGTTCTCTTAGCCTTTCGAAACGGTTTTTTTTCCCAACGGCAACCCCTTCAAGGCAACCGTTTTCTTAGAGTCCCTAACAGAACGGTTTTTAAAGTTCCCAACCACAACGGTTTCTCTCTGTTCTCAACTAAAACCGTTGCCAATGGTCTAATATAGAGAACGGTTTTCTTTCATCTACCGTTTTCAACCGTTGTTCATCGTAAAACCGTTCTGGATTGTTTTGATACAGCAACGCTTTGTTGCCGTGACCAAATCAAAAACCGTTCTTGTTTTTCTGATACAGCAACGCTTTCTCTACGTTGCCAAATCGTTAACCGTTCTGGTTGTTTGGATACAGCAACGCTTTCTGGCCGTTGCCAAATCAAAAAGTGTTCTTGTTTTTCTAACACCACAACGGTTTCTTAGCTACAAGAACGCTTTCGCACGTTGCAAAAACTAACATTTTATTTTAATGAAGTAATATTTTCAATTTAAAGAACAATAATTTCAATATAATCCAATAATAAAAGACATACAAATTAAACTAAAATGATTATCATTCATATATATCAAAATAATAACATCGATCAACGTAATGTTGTCCTAATATTGTCAATCATTCACAATCAAACTAATCAGACCACTGTCCTAACTTGGGCAACCTCATCAGCATGCTCTCTTTTAAGTTTTTTAATTTCTTCATTTCTTTTCAAGAGCGTGAGGGTTGTGGTTCTTCCGTGGCAACGCATTCTCCCAGGTTTTTCTTTGCCAACTATACTTTGAAAGGCTTCTGAAGAAGGCTGCCCATTGTTTTCAATCATGTCTTTGCCAACTATACTTTGAAAGGCTTCTGAAGAAGGCTGCCCATTGTTTTCAATCATGTCTTGAAGCTTTATCTAGCATACATAATATAGTAGTAGTTAGGACTGTTTATGGTTCAAAATGCAATCATAAAAGGCTAAGCAAGTATAGCAAAATGAGCATAGCTTTGGTAATTTTCATTACATACAACATTTCAAATAACAATATCGAGAGACAAAGATTCCAAAACATTGTATTGCATTCTAATTTTGAAGATAACAGTTTAAAAGATAACACTATGATTGGAACAATGATTCCAGCAGCCCCAACATATGGCTAACCTAGCACCATAAGATTATGGAGTTAAATTCAAAATTGATAAGTGAAGAACACTAAAGTCAACTAAATTTTTCACCAAAATAATATATTTAGAGTCAAATGTGATTATGTTGAATAGTGTACATAAAGAAATAACACTGGGAACTGCAGTAAACAATCAAAATGAATAAATTTTGAATAAATTTTAAATATAAAGTCAACCATATGATTTTTCAAGCTTTAAGCATGGAAATTACCACTAATGTACAAAAACAATCAAGGCTTTAATTAAGCCATATATATGGCTGGAGGACAAATAACAAACCTGAAGGTTGTTTCCTTTTATATAATCCCACTTTCTTTTAATGACATCAGATGTTGCGCTTTCTCCAAGGAACTTCGCAAGGGCATCGGATAACTGAAGTGGAGCATGAAAACCTTTTCCTAATCCTCCCTTCTGCCGCTTTTCCTTTCCTTTCGGCTCATCTGAATCTGTCATATAGTAGGGTAGAGACACAGAAAATATGGTATAAATAATTGGCTATTTTCATTTGTAAATATGTAGGCAGGTGCAGAAAAATTACAACCATGTACCATTAAGTTTCACTAAAAAAATAGTTTATTCATTAATAGTGTGTGAAATGAATTCTAATAATATAGAACTTATAATATGCATGAAGAGGCTGTGATCAGGTAGAAAAATAATATATTACATTAACCAAATTAATTAACCATACCATCATCTTCTCTCTCTTGCTTTTTCTTTTCCTTTAGTACTAAACAACTATATCAAGAGATGAAGTTAAAACAATAATTTTTTTTCAGAGAATTGACTACAAGAATAAAACAGGGAAGCAATTATTTGCAGTGTCCTCGTATAAAAGTTAACATGTACAATTGAAAAATGTACATTAATTCTACATACATAGATCTATATATACTAATGTTATTGTTTTACAGAGATCTACAAATACTACATACATACTGACAAATTGCTTAAATTTTTAGCATAATGCCTCTTCTCTTCCTTAAATTTGAACTAAAATTACTACAAATCTACAATAGTAGCCTAGACCACAAGCTTATTTTGTAGTCCTCAACTAAACAGCAAGATCTTAGAACATACCAAATATTAATAAAAATTATGACTATCAAAATATTACAGAATGATAAAGCTACCCAAATAGTTTCATTTTTAGCTTCCAATTAGAGTGTGATGATCTTGCTTGCGAATAAATGCGAGAGCAGTGCCTAATCTCAGTTGCTTCTTATTTATATATTGAGCTCTTAAAGCCAATGACTTTTGCCTACTTAAGCTTATGGACATGGATATGTCATTTGAAGCAATCTCGATGAAGAAAAAACCAATCCTAAGTGCACTTAAGGTTCTTTTTCCTCTATTATATATTCTCACAAACATAATTCCTCCATAACCTGCACTTCTAAATAAGGCTTGCTCAATATCTTAAGAACTTGTTACATAACAAATAATAAAATATAAGTGATTACCAAATAAAATCATGGGATAATCTCAAGGCCTAATGTGAACTTGGTTCTATAAGGGAAACTAAGATTGGGATAACCAAATAAAATACTTAAAAGACTTAAAATAAAAAGGTAAATAAACAGAGATAAGAAACAATGCCAATGCCTAGTTGCACTTAACCTTTAATAATGATAATGAACAATAAATTGAAGCACCATATATTTAGAAGTATTCAGTAATAAAAACTGAAAATTGATTAAAATTACAAAAGAATATGAAAAATACAATTTCAAAGTTATTACCAGGGTAGGAAGGCTAGAAGGTTTTCCAAATTCCTCATCCGGAAGATACTCAGCTACTCCTCTACTGTCCAACATCTATTTCATCAAATCGCTTTTTCTCACATAATCAGGAATATAATAAATAAATAAATAAATAAATAAATAAATCAAAACATATACAATTATATAAATCAAATCTGAAAAGTAGAGAATGAATCGCGTTTTTAGAGTGAGGCTAGGGTTCGTCGCTTTCTTTGAATGAATTATGTTTTTTCATCTTTCTCAGGTAAACAACTGAATGGATAAGGGTTCATGGGTTTAGGGAGAAAATCGATTTTTGAGCTTGTGAGAAGAATTAACAGAACCGAAAAGATAGGGTTCTACGTCGGAAGAGGCAACAGAACGGAATGGAATGAATCGATTATGAGCAGAAGCAGAAGAAGAATAGATGAATCGCGTTTTCTGAATCATGGAACGGTTGAATCACGCTTGATTTCTGAACTTTGGGACTGAATCACGTTTCGTGTTTTCTGAAATTTGGGAACCAACGCGTGTTTATTTTCTATATGTCTTTGACGTTATATATGATGATATTATTTACATATTATTATTATTATTATTATTATTGTTGAAAAAAAATTATAAACTAATACAGAACGGTTTTTAACGGTTGCTACAGAAGACGGAGAGAAAACCGTTCTCCGTGGTATCTACGAGATCGGTTTAGCGCAGTTGCATATAATTGACGAAAATATATATACTACCGCAACAGTTTACAAGAAGTGTTGCCTTTGGCGCTCTATCAGAACGGTTTTTTTACATCCCAAAATTTAGGCGTTGCGGTAGGCCTAAAATGTTGTAGTGAACTTTAAGTGAACTAGGATCTTCTAGGAGAGATCGTGCCATAGTTACTTCGGGATTATCACCCCAAGAATTAGAAGTTAGAAGTGACCAAGATAGATATCAAAACCATGAATTAGAAATAGCTGAAATTGAAAACAAATTACAGAATTGGAAATTACCTGAAATCAGTTATAAAGAGATTTATAAATCAAGTATGTTTGATAACTTTAGAGCACATAGTATTACTCAAACTATAGAATCATCAAAATCTATAACCCATCAACGGGAAACTATTAATTTATTAAATGAAAAATTAATAGAAGAACACGTAAAACAAGGCTTTCGTTATATTCATTTAGGATTAATTCAAGTAGCGGTAAAACCTCTACATAAATTAGAATTAAATACTCCAATATTACTGGTATTAAGAGATAGCAGAATTAAAACATTTCCTGAATCTATAATAGCTATTCTTGAATCAAATTTAAATGATGGACCAGTTTATTTTAACTGTTATCCTAATTACTCTATGAATTTAACAGATAGTTTCACACCTAAGTCATTAGTAATTAATATTCAATGTATGGATGACTTATTTAATGAAGGAGTTGCCAACATAGATGTATGTCATAGAATTAAATATAAAGTTTCAAATATTAATTACAATTTTAAAGCAATTAGAAGTTCGCCGAAGAACGAAACTATTATTGTTGAAGCTAATTTAAGACGATCAAATATTACTACACCAAAAAGATTAAAAGCTTCTGACTTAAGACAAAAGTTACCAGAAGAATGGATATTACAGGATATAATGCCTCCCCCAAAATTAGAGTCTAGACAACCTAGACAATTTATATTAGAAAATGATGGTAGCATTAGGATAAGAATGAATAGAAGTCAATCCATGAGGATTGAAGAACCTATTAGTAGTAGAGCTAGTACAAGCTCTAGAAGATCTATAGATTCTACCATTAATATTAATTTAGCAAGAGTTGATTTTACTCCTAATATTCCCCAACCTATTTATGAGACTGAAGGAAGAAATGATTCTCCTCCTATGTCTCCTACTGCCTCACAAATTCTTAATGTCATAGAATTAGAAGAAGAGTTTGAAATAGATAAAGCTTGGATTAGAGAAGATTTTGAAGCGGATTATAATAAAGAAAAAAGAGACTGGTACTTTAATACATTTGAGAAAATACAAACTACTTATTATCTTAATAGATTTTATGAGTATATTAGAAATAAAAGAATTAATGTTTATTTTTTCACTTGGTTTGAAGAATATTGTATAGAACAAAAAATAATTAATCCTTTCGTACAAACAAATTATTTGAATGTTACTACAAAAACTGCTAAAAAATGGACAACATTAACCAATAAAACTGTTGAATCTGTTCATCCTCCATTAGAAGCCATTAAGATAGAAAGTCATAATGTACCCTTAGAAGCTTATTCTTTTAAATCCCCAGAAAATGCTGATATAGGAAAAGTTCAGTCTCAGCTAAATTTTTCAAATACCATATTAAGCACCATAGCAGATCAGTTAGATAGAGTAGAGAATCAGATGTCTCATACTCCTCATACAAATAATAAAATAGAGTCTTACAAGGATTTTCCTTTAGATCCGCAAAGACCTATATACAAATTGATTAATGTCCCTGAGAAGGATTTAAGCGAAGTTAAATTAGGACCTAGCAAAGATGAAATAGTGGATAACCTTATGAAGAAATTATCTGATTTATCCATTAATGGGAAAGCAAAAGCTCAAGTAAATATATTAGAAAAGAGTGAGGATAACTTTGAGATTAATAGAATTAGAAAACACATGGGTTATCAAGGAAGAACTAGAAACTATTATCCTAGACCTAGTTTTCCAGATCTTTAATTTGAAGAAGCTAGAGACATGGTGGCCAGCTCTTACAGCGGTAATTCAATTATAGAATGGAATATAGATGGACATAGTGAACAAAATATATTAAATACCATTCAGGAGATGACCATGGCAGCTACAGCTTTTAAATCAATAGGAGAAAATTCAGATAAAAAAGCTGCTATATTAATAATTACTGGTTTTACTGGACAATTAAAAGGATGGTGGGATAATATAATTAGTCCTGAAGAAAAACTTGCTATCTTAGAAGCTAAAAAATTAGATCCATCAACAGGCATCATAGGAGATGAAGATGCTGTAAATACTTTATTATATACAATTACCAAACACTTTGTAGGAGATCCAGCTCAAATACAGGATAGAGCTGCAGATCAATTAGCAAACCTTTATTGTCCTACAATGAGTGATTATCGTTGGTATAAAGATATGTTTTTATCAAAATTATGCAATAGACCTGATGGTGGTGCTGATTATTGGAAAGAACGATTTATAGCAGGATTACCTAGGTTATTAGCAGAAAAGGTCAGGATGGCTATTAAAGCTAAGAGTAATGGAGTAATTCCTTACTCTATATTAACTTTTGGACAAATATCCAGCCAAATTATAGAAACTGGAATAGGAATTTGTACAGATTTTAAAATACAAAATAAAATTAAATCTGAGGTAACTCAAAGTAAAAGAGAATTAGGTTCCTTCTGTGAACAATTTGGAATAGAGCCCATTAGAGCCCCTAGTAAAAAGAGTAGAAAAAATTACACAAAAACCTCTAATAATTATAAGCCTTATAAAAAACGAAGAAATCATTACAAGAAAAATAAAGAACCCTCTGAAGATAAATCTTATAAAAAATCTAAAGGAAAGAAGAAAACATTTAAAAATGATAAATCTGATATTAAATGTTTTAAGTGTGGACGTTTTGGTCATTATGCAAAAACTTGCCGTGTTAAACAAAAAATTAACGAGATTCATAAATTAGATATCAGTGATCAGTTAAAAGAAAATCTTATTAATGTATTAAAAGATATTATTTTAAATGATACCTCATCTATTAGCTCTGAAGAATCTTCTTATGAAGAAGATGACCTTAATCAAATATTAACTAGTTCCGAATCAGAAATTAGTTCTGAAGAAGACTGTTGTTTAGGAGCTGAATTATGTACTTGCGATAAATGTATTAAAAGTATAAATGTAATTACTAGTGATCAAGCTACTACCTTAATAGGTATATTAAAGGATATGCCTGAATCTTCACAAAAGGAAGAATTCATGTTACAGATTAAAAACATGATAGATCGTGAAGAAAAGAACAAAAATACAGTTCAAAAAATAGAGTTTAAAGAAATCATGAATAGATTTAAACCTATTATTACTCCCCCAATAACTATTAAAGATTTACAAAATGAAATCTCGCTCATGAAACAAGAAATAGATTTATTAAAGGTAAAAGATTTAGAGCTAGAAGTTAAATACTTAGAATTAAAAGGAAAACAAATTATAAATAATGAAGTTGGAACTTCGAATATTAGGCAAGATATAGATGATCCCCCCTATATTGCCACTCTAAATAGAATGATTACCCATAAATGGCTTTGTCCAATTACTTTGCTTGTTAAAGATCAGCGATTTGATCTAGTAGCGTTAATAGATTCTGGTGCAGACATGAACTGTATCCAAGAAGGATTAATACCTACAAAATTTTATGAGAAAACTTTGCAAGGATTAAGTGGTGCAGGAGGTCATAAATTACAAGTTCAGTATAAATTAACAGATGCTAAGATCTGTAAAGATCATGTTTGTTATAAAACTCATTTTTTATTAGTAAAAAATATACATCAACATATTATCTTAGGTACACATTTTCTTTCATTATTATACCCTTTTACAGTTTCTCATGAGGCTATCACTTCAAATGCCCTGGGAAGGGAAGTTATATTTAAATTTTTCGAAACACCCAGAATTAAAGATTTAAATACTGCGCAAAACCTTTCTACATCTACAATTAATTTAATTTCTCAAAAGAAAAAACATATTAATATGCTAAATAAAGAAATTCAATATAAAAGGATAGAAAGCCAATTAGAATCCAAAAATATAAAAGACAAAATTATTCTATTACAGCAACGCTTTGAAAAGGAAATATGTTCCGAACATCCCAATGCCTTTTGGGATAGGAAGAAGCATATTGTATCATTACCTTATGAACCTAATTTTAATGAAAGGTCTATTCCCACAAAGGCAAGACCAATTCAAATGAATCAACAATATCTAGAGTATTGTAAAAAAGAAATTAAAGATTATTTAGATAAAAAATTAATTAGGCCAAGTAAATCGTCGTGGAGTTGTACAGGATTTTATGTTAATAATCCAGGAGAATTAGAGAGAGGTGCTCCCAGATTAGTTATTAATTATAAACCCTTAAATAAAGTGCTTCAATGGATTAGATATCCTATTCCTAATAAAAAGGATTTAATAGGACGATTATCTAATTCAATTATATTTTCTAAATTTGATTTAAAGTCAGGATATTATCAAATTCAATTAGAAGAAAAAGATAAATATAAGACTGCCTTTGTAGTCCCCTTCGGTCATTATGAATGGAATGTAATGCCCTTAGGATTAAAAAATGCTCCCAGTGAATTCCAACATATTATGAATGATATATTAAATGATTATCAAGAATTTTCTATTGTCTATTTAGATGACATATTAGTATTTTCCAAATCTCTAAATGAGCATTTTGACCACTTAGAGAAATTCTTTGAAATCATTAAAAACAATTGATTAGTTTTATCAGCTAGAAAAATGAAATTATTCTAAGTTAATGTGAGATTTTTAGGCTTTAACATATATCAAGGAACCATTACTCCCATTAGTAGAGCCATAGAATTTGGAGATAAATTCCCAGATGAATTAAAAGATAAAACCTAATTACAAAGATTTTTAGGATGTGTAAATTATGTGGCTGACTTTATTCCCAACATTAGCATCATTTGTTTACCTTTGTTCAAAAGACTTAAGAAGAATCCTCCCCCATGGGATGATACCATGAGTCAAAGTATTAGACAAATTAAGCAACTAGTTAAAAGATTACCCTGCTTAGGAATCCCAGATCCCCAAGCCTTTCTTATAGTAGAAACTGATTCCTCTGATTTAGGATTTGGAGGAATATTAAAACAAAAATTACCTGAGTCATCCTTAGAACAAGTGGTTAGGTATTATTCTGGAACCTGGAATCCGGCACAACTAAATTACAGTACTATTAAAAAAGAAGTTTTAGCTATTGTTTTATGTATTACTAAATTTCAAGATGATTTATTTTCAAAGAAATTTTTATTAAGATCTGATTGTAAGGCTGCAAAAGAAGTTTTACAAAAGGATGTTAAAAATCTAGTTTCCAAACATATTTTTGCCAGATGGCAAGCTTTATTATCATGTTTTGATTTTGATATAGAACATATTAAAGGAGAAAAGAATTCATTACCAGATTATCTTAACAGAGAATTTTTACAGGGAAAATGAGTAAAAAAGACAGTTATGGCCCTCCTCTTGAGGAGTCCAAAAAGGTTATTACAGCAAAACAAGCATTACAGAATTCATCTGCTTCATTATCAACCCAAAATAAATTCACCCCATTAACCCCTTTGGCCTTACCAGCTTTTTATCCCTCTTCATCACCTAGAGGTATTAGGCCATCATTAAATTCAAAATTAGTTTCGCCATTAACCTTTGCTTTAAATACTCCTTCCTCATTAACTACCCCTTCAAGGACCCCAGATAAATTACCTTTCTACACCCCTCCAGATTCATTATCTTGTCCTTTCATGGAAAAAGATTATAAGAAAATTCTTTTTCTATTAGAGCCAGAATTTAATTCCAATGGATCATTACTACAAATTACTTCCAAATTTTTCCCTCAAGGTTTTCATTACTTACCCTCTCACCCAGAAAAGTCCAGATTATTTTATGAGTTTATTTTAGTGGATACTGAGTCCATTGATATAACTCATACTTTTGATAAGAATGATAAAAATAAAATTATTTTTTCAAAATTTAAAATTTTAAAAATATTATCACCTTCTGATTGGAAGGCTCATCCTTCTCATACCAGGAGCTTCACTAGACGCTTTACTCCCCAGAATTACTCATATTATGATTACATGGAAGCCTGGTCCAATATGTTATATTATCAACCATTTGATCATTCTTGGTTCATCTGGTTTAAGAAAGACTTCCCCCTTAAATTCCCATTTTGGTTTATTAAATGGTTCCATGAATGGGGCCCAGAAAACAATATTTATCCAGATTATGCAGCTATAGCTTTTGAATCATTTAGCTCAAGAATTAATGTACCAGATCATTTAAAGGTATTAGCTTTTCATGCTACTTTTGGAATTTTGTGGATTACTTCATGGACTTTCAAAAAAGAATTATCAGTTCCAAATTCCAACATCTTCTGGATCGTTCGGAGCATAAGAATTAAATGGTGGAACAAGTTTAACCCCGATTTAATTAAATCTCAAGTATTACAAGATTGGTTCAATAAAAATCCTAAGTGCCTCGTTCCCAAAGAGGCCACAGAAAAAGAAGAAGAATTCTTAGCTGAGAAATCAAAATTTTTGGCCGATTTATCTTCTTCAACCAACAAAAAAGAATTTTTAAAGAAATTACAAGTAGCAATTTCGGAGTCAGACATCAACAACGATGAAGACTCGGGAGATTCGTCTCAAAGCCTAACCAGGGATAATAGAGACGATTGTTATGGAATTATAGATCTACAGGATTAAAGAATTATTGGTTCAAGCAGCATTATTATTTTTGTGGCCGACAAGATTATTTGGGAATCTTTTCTTTTCAAAAAGATAGATTCGTGGCAGTCATCATTATTATTACTTTTGACTTTTTTGTAAAGGTTATTTGTTTGTATTAAAAATAATTGTCATGTAATTATTTAGTTTTAGCTGACAGCTGTCAGTATAGGCTCTTCCTTCCTCTCTATAAAAGGAAGTTTAAGTTTTCATTATGGATCATTGAAAAATTCTCGAAGAGGAACAATCTGAGGAATTCTAGAGATCCAATATCTTGTAAGCATCTTATATTTGAATAAAAAATGTTTTGTTATAATTTCTTCTTTCTTATATTAACTTTTCAAATCGTATATTATTTTATAGCACAGCTGCGACGCACTGTAGCATTTTCGTCTTATTCTAATTCTGCATATTTTCATATTTTAATTATACACTCAATCTATTATCATTCGATCCATTACTTTTTTGGTATCAGAGCCCATTAGAGCCCCTAGTAAAAAGAGTAGAAAAAATTACACAAAAACCTCTAATAATTATAAGCCTTATATAAAGAACCCTCTGAAGATAAATCTTATAAAAAATCTAAAGGAAAGAAGAAAACATTTAAAAATGATAAATCTGATATTAAATGTTTTAAGTGTGGACATTTTGGTCATTATGCAAAAACTTGCCGTGTTAAACAAAAAATTAACGAGATTCATAAATTAGATATCAGTGATCAGTTAAAAGAAAATCTTATTAATGTATTAAAAGATATTATGTTAAATGATACCTCATCTATATGCTACAGTGAGATTTTATTAGACCATGTACAATGGTCACTTAAATTCAACACCTCTTTTTCACTTCCCAACACTCCACATCATTTTCTTTTTCTTCCACTTACTCATTCAACACTCATTCAACTTTTACCCTCTTCAATAGTTTTTCCATTCAACACTCTACCCCACCACTTTATCTACCCCACAACTTTTTATTTCATATTCTTATTTAAATTTATATTTTTGTTTTTATGATTACATAAAATTATAATTATCGATTAAAATTAAATTAAAATAATTAACACTTAACGATTTATTTTTTAGTTTTTTGTAATAAAAACAAAATTTATTTAATGAAATTATACGATACAAATAATCTTAACTTAATTTAAAATACAACATACAAGTAATGTAATTAGTACGATACAAATAATGTGAAATGCAATACAACACACAAGCAACATAATTAGTACGATACAAATAATTTAAAATGCGATACACACACGAGCAACGTAATAATTAGTACGATACAAATCATCTTCAATCACGTCTCATTCCAAACTTTGTCCATATGTGCTTCACTAAATCTGCTTGCAATTCTTGATGACCTTTTGGATCACGGAACTCAGATCTAGCACGCACATGATTTACAAAAGCGGGTAACACCTCGGTCGAGTATGGTTGCGGTGCACTAGATCAACTTTCCTCAGATTGCTCAAAATCGGTCCAACGTTGAGCATACGAGTCTCGTTCATCCCCAACAATCATATTATGTAATATGATGCATGATCTCATTATGACACCCAAATCGGCTATGTCCCACAAGCGAGCTGGTTCACGGATGATTTTAAATCGAGCTTGAAGAACTCCAAATGCACGTTCGATGTCCTTCCGATATCCCTCCTGATATTTTGCAAATAACTTATCGGGTTCACTTTGAGGAAGTCTAATCGATTTGACGAAAGTTGGATAAGAAGGGTAGATACCATCAACTAGATAGTATGTCATATTATAGGGACGCTGATTCACAAAGAAATTAACAGTACACTACTAGAAAACTTGCTTTTAGAGACCGATTTAGCGACCGAAATAAGTTGGTCTCTATAGAGACCGAATCAGAGACCGAAATTTCGAAATTCAAAGCCAAAAATAAATCGGTCGCTAAATCGGTCGCTACGTAATTATATAGACCGAATTAGGTACCGATAATTAGCGACTATTATTTCGGTCACTATTAGAGACCAAATTAGAGACCAAAATTTTGAGCTCAAAGTCAAAAATTAAATCGGTCGCTAATTCGGTCGCTAAGAGACTATAGAGACCGATTTGGAGACTGATTATTAGGTGCGGCAGCAGATCCGACGCAAATGTGTTATTTTCTTTACAAATCATAAAAAATAAAATTAATCAAATATAAGACCATAAGAACATAAGAATATTCCTTTCCTTTTATTAATATTCCTTTCCTTTCATATCTAATCTATCAATTAATCTTGTTGATCATGCAAAGACCAATCCCATACGAACATTCGATTCAAAGTGGTAGAGATGGATGAGGAAGTTGATTCGGAATTTGCACAAAACTCATTTACCCCACGTTGCAATATAAGCCAAAACATGGAAGCTACTTTACACAATATAAGTCAATAACTACACCTAATTCAAAAAACTGAAAAATATGTAAAGCAATGTCAAGGATTTTCATAATGCGTTTTATGACATGTTCTTGTTGCCTAGTACTTCCGTGATCTTCTTCGATATCAATCAAAGGCTAAACAAAATATGTAATTTATGTAAAATTAATGAAGTTCTAGACACAAGTATTAATTCAAAATAAAAAGTAACAAAATTTTCAATAAAGGAATGAATTACTTTAATTGAATTATTTATAATTTGTTAACGGATGCAAAATGGAAAAAAGAAGATAACATTAGGTAACATGAAATAAAACTAACAAAACTTAGTTGAGATATTTAAGCCAAATTAAATTATCTTTTAAAAAAAGATAAAGATTAATCATATATATATATATATATATATATATATATATATATATATATATATATATATATATATATATATTGGTTTACAATGAGTTGGGGATCAAACCTAGAACCTATATCATATACTACCCAAACCCCTCACCACTGGACCAAACCTAATTGCTTAAATTAATCGTATATAATACTAAACACTGTTTTCTATTCCCAAATTCCCTTTCTTCACTTCACTGAACGTATTTCTTCACTTCCCAAATTCGTCGCGCGTCAATTGAATGAATTCCTAAGTTGCTGATAATTGTTGTCGTATTTCGTTGATCGATTAGTTGATTAATCGTCCTGGGACGTTGAACTTGTTTTCGCTTTCGATAATGCGATGTTGTTTACAGTTTCTTTTTATCGTGATTAGATTTTCTCATTAAACCCTAAGTCAAGTGTTTCAGCCTCTTCTTTTCCACCGCTTCACCTCTCTCGTGTGACCTTATATTCTTCTCCACTGCACAACGATTCTCTTTATCTCTCTCGGTTCCAAAGCATTATTTCTGTGTCAGCCTCCTCTCTCGTCAGGATTATGCGCCAGCCTATTAAAGGTAATGCTATTTCTCATTGCTATTGTTTCTGAACAGTTATAACAGTTAGGTAAAACTGAATTGATACGGTTATCCCAAACTGAACTAATATAAAGGTTTGGTTTTTGTGGTTCCAAACCAAAACTACCTTTATAGAAAACCTAATTGTATTTTTTTCAAATTGAACTGCTTCTTTGTGAACTGATTGAATTGAACCACACAAAAAAAGAATTGAATTGCACGGATAGTTCACAAACTTAACCAAACCAAATCGTTTCAGTTGGCTTTAATTTGTGAACTGTCACTCACAATTCAGTTTATATGTTTTTAAACAGTACTGACCTACTAGGTAATGAAGTATGTAAAGATAAATGTAGGTATTTTAAATTTTAATACCAAGCTATACCTGGGTTATAGTCTCCGAATATTACTTGCTATTGCATTTCCACCATATTGACCATGATAGTTTTAATTAATAATAGTGTTATCTATATCATGATTTGTAGGTGTTGATTTCAAGATCAAAACGCTAACCGTAGGTGGAAAAAGATCAAAACGCTCCACAAGTATGTATATGTGAATGAAATTAATTTGTTATATTGTAAATTAATTTTATCAGAATTTTATCATGTGCTTAAAATTAATTTTATCTGAATTACATCAGAATCTTAAAACTTGTTCATTTTTTTTCTTTCTCTGTTGGTTTATGGTTAATTTGATATTTTGATTTGTTGATACCAAGATACTAATATTGAAAATCCTTTAATTTTCATGTAGATATTGCTCTCATATAGAAATTCTTTAACCTTGTATTATAGTAACCTGCTGTTAATAGAAATCTTTTAACCTTGTGTTATAATAACCTGCTGTTAATTCTGGAACTTGTGTTGCCAATGAATTGCTTCTCATTCGTTTTGCATGTGATCTTGTAGTGTAATGCCAATGAATTCAAGCTATTTTTGCTGATAGTTTCACTCAACTTGTTTGGAATATGCTTCTTATATTGTAGTTGAATTTATTTTTTTTTGTACAAGTAGTTGAATTTGTTTTATTTTTGTACATGACCTGTATGCCTTAATTATATTACAGAATATATAAATGAACATCCAACTACATCGTCGAAGATGTTAAACTTCAGTCCAACGGGTTGACTGGTAGATTACCTTTTACTGGCATTATGATTTCCAGCATATTCAGTAGTCTTTTAATATACAATAAGATTTTAAGCTCAATATTGAGTATAAAATGTTAAGTTATTACTCTAATCAAAGTTTGGGTCCTGTTAATCTATCTCTCATAGTTTTTATAATTTCTCCAGGTATGCATCAACTGAAAATGCAACTGGCTTCTGTCAACCGCCTCAGTTAAAAATAGCTGACTTTTCATAGAATTTTTTAGTTGGTAGTATACCAAAATGCTTGGAGTTTCTTCCAAGGTGATTTTTCCGATTCACATGTGATGTTGGCATTCTTTTCCTCGACTGTAATTAGAAAACATATGTACATATTCTGTCAAACAGGTCGAGCTTTCAAGGGAACTGCCTCCAGAGCAATGATCTGAACCAGCGGCCTTCCATAAAATGCGGCAGTGCTTCACCCGCCAAGAGTCAACCAGTAAGGGACCACCAAATTAATTTTTGGTTTATAAGTTTGCCTACTTTGAAGATTCGCAGATTTACCTAAGCTGTAATTTGTATTCTGTTTTGTTTTTCAGCTGGATGATGTGATTGATCCGGTGATTCCAAGAGGCAGTTTGAGAGATTCTCTAGAAATTGAAGCATCTTTCTTGCAGGTAGTTTTATAAGATTTATACTGGGTTAAATTCTTGTACTTATCTTGATTTGAATCATGGCTTTGGTGACCTTTAGATAGTGAGATTCTTTGTTTGTGTTTATTCACAGAGAGAGGAAGAATTGCTTTCTAGTTGGTGGAGAGAATATGCAGAGTGTAGTGACAAACTTCTGGTACCAAGTTAGATAGACATCAAGAGAGAGTTGGTGTTCCTGTGAAGGGAGGACTCTATGAGGTACTTGTTTTATATTTTGTCATCTTTCTGCATTACCAATGATAGTAATTATTAACTTTCTGCTTTTGGCTGATTTGTGTATGAAATTTTTGTGTGTAGTTTGGACACAGTTTTCTACGTTTCTTCTCTAAGCCTCAAATTTTCATACAATCTCTCTTTCTTTTAAATGGAGAAATGAACAAGAGAGAAACATGTTGGACTAAAGAGAAATGAACAAGAGAGAAACAATCTCGCTTTCTTGTAAAGTGGCATTTATATACGAATAATGTTTGTTATGTTGATAGTGTTGTTGTGTTTCACAATGCCAGTACAAGATTCAGCGATGGTGCACGATTTGGACTAGGTGTGGAGGTATGATATTAAAAAATATTTGCTGTTTTATTATATATTAGTAGCTTGTGCTAAAGTTGTTAATTTATTTGTAACACTATTATGAGCTTTAATAGGTTGGAATAAGTACAAGCAGGATTCATGCTCGGGGGTCCAGTAGGAGTTGATAGATTGTTAACAACCAAATGGTATGAGCTGATGATATAAGCTATTTTTATAATAAACGATAAAATAAAGTCAAATTTTTATCATATAAGTTGTTAACCATTTTCATAAGCTATCCTGCAGAGTTTTATGGAAATAAGCTAAAAACAACTTATAGACATCAGAATTGTTTTCGTAAGTTCTCACAAGTGCTTATGTCCATAGATAACTTCCAATAAGTCAATCCATAGGCACACGATCAATTTGAACTATAATAACTAATCACCATAATAATATGTGGCAGAGAAGATTGATGTGAAATAAATATAACATTTTTGACAATGACCAACAACTATTAGGCTTATGAAAAGGATTGTAACTGATACATGAACTATTCATTTGTCAATGCAGGATTCTCAAAGGAAGTGGACAAGTAGTAGATGGTGATAAAGCAATTAGCTACACTCAGAGACCTAACTACTTGATTTGTAATTTTTGCTAGTCAGAGAGAATCCACATGAAGGGAGGGAGGGTAGGCAGAGAAGGTCCCCTGGCCTGGTTGTAATTTATTTTCGTTAGACTTTTTCTTCTGTGTTGGGAGAGGTTCAAATTGTACAATATTCAATTTAGAGAAGTGATGATAATTTGTGTATGTTGCTGCTTTTGTATTCATTGTGTTTGTACAATAAAATTGGTGATCATTGTGTAGGAATTGTTTTTCAAATTATTGCAGTATTACTGTTATGCAAATAAAAAGCTCCACTTTTAAGCTCCTAATATTCTATTGATTACCCAATGTAATTGCTTATGCCATGAAAGATTATGTGAACTTGAAGTCTCTTGGTTGATATATAGCTTGCATGAACAAACATTGTTCTAATATATAACAATTAAATATTTCGTCAAAATTTTTTTTTTAAAAAAAAAACTTATTAGAGACCGAAATAGAGACTGAATTTGCCACACAGCGTCTTAAAATCGGTCGCAACATTGGTCGCAATGAACAGAAAAATTAATTCAAATCGGTCACTACATCAGTCGCTAAAATCAGTCTCTCAATTAGTCGATATAGTGTCGCAAAATCAGTCACTAAAACAGTCTCTGAAATCGGTTGCTATTTTAGTCTCTAAAATCGGTCGCTACATCTGTCACAACGAACCAATAAATTATTAAGCAATCGGTCACTAAATCAGTCGCTATAGCGTCGTACAATGCGTCGCAACCAGCGACACAAATTCAGTCTCTAAGCCAGTCTCTGATTTCGGTCACTGTTTCGGTCGCTAATTTCGGTCTCTAATTCAGTCACTACAAAATCGGTCGCTGGGGTGGTCACAACTGATCAGCGACCAGGGTCTTTGATGCTGATTTTTTTTGGTCGCTATTTCGGTCGCTAATGGATTTAGAGACCGATTTTCATCAAAATCGGTCTCTAAATCGGTCGCTAAAGCCGAGTTTTCTAGTAGTGGTAGGAGCATTTCCCTGTTTCACGTCATCAAACACCGGTGACCGGTATAGAACGTTAATATCGTTCAACGTTCCCGGACATCCAAAAAATGCATGTCAGATCCATAGATCATGAGATGCAACTGCTTCAAGAATAACTGTGGTGGTTCCCTTATTCCCCCTAGTAAATTGACCTTCCCATGTTTTAGGACAATTTTCCCACTCCCGGTGCATGCAGTCAATACTCCCAATCATCCCTGGGAACCCCCGCATTTCATTAACATGTAGTATTTTTTGCAGGTCATCTTGGGTTGGTGCTCTCAGATACACTTGCTCATACAATCGTATGATTCCTTTACAGAATCTACGTAAGCACTTCAATGCTGTAGTACCTCCTATTTTGATGTACTCATCGACCGCATCTGCTGTCATACCATATGCTAACATACGCATTGTTGTGGTACAATTTACTAAAGGTGATATACCTTCTTTATTGGCTGTATCAACTCGCTGGGTGAAGTAGTTATCACTACTTGAAAGGTCCCCAACAATTCGAAGGAAAACATGTTTTTGCATCCGGTAGCGACGACGAAACATTGCATCGTCATATGTAGGTTCATCGGCAAAGTAGTCGTCAATTAGTTTTTGGTTTGCCGCTGCATGATCTCTATTGAGATATTTTCTAGTACGAGGTGCATTATCTTCCAATATTTTTTGTCGACGCTCTTTAAATCGATTGAGTATATAAGTCTCATCAATTTCACGTCTTTGTTTGTAGGCTGCGATATCAAAATGAAATTTTGATGGATCCATTTTTTGTGATATTGGAAGTAGATTGGATGAGATTTGGGATATTGGAAGTAGTTGGATGAGATTTGGGATATTGGAGGTAGATTGATACATAAATGGTTGCATGAGTCCCTATATATAAATGATAGACCACTGACGGATTTGAAATAAATATTGTATAGAGTTAATTATCGGATAAAGATTAGATTCGATTGGGGTGGTAGACCACTGACGGATTTGAAATAAATATTGTATAAAGTTAATTATCGGATAAAGATAGCAGACAATAATGTGGGATTGGTACTATACTGCCAAAATGATAGCATACAATAATGATAACATACAATAATTTAAATGTCACAAACACTACACTGACATAAATCAATGCAATAAAATTAAAGCAAACACTACACTGACATATTCAAACACAATAAAACTGACATATTCAAATGCAATAAAATTAAAGGAAACACTACAGACAAATACTTGCTTGAAATTAATCATCAAACAGTTCTTGGGCCAACTTTTCCAACATTTTTTTCTTCCAGTCATTGGGATGGTCGTCGGAACTTAACTATAGACACAATTTCATTTTCTCCACTTGGTTAGCCTCTTGTTGCATCAATGTCATTTTCTCCATTTGTTCAAGCTCTTTCTCCCTTAATTGTTTGAATTCAGTCCATTCTTTTTCCATCACCTCCGAGGTTTCCTTGCTTTTTTTTTACCCTTTTTTTTAGCTGTCTCCCTACCCATAAGACGAGCACTAGATCCTACAGAGTTTGAGCCACATGCATCACTCTTGTGAGATCTCCTAGATCCACTACTTCCTGAGTCAGTATTTCCTCCTAATTGACTATTATAACGTGGCTGATCACTGAGAGCTTGCCATTCTGCCATTAAAGTGAATTGAACATTCTTCCCACATGCGTATATTTCTTGCGCTTTTGCCAAAACGTCATTCTCCGACCAACCGCTTGCTTGCAAACGCCTAGCAGCCTCATAAGCGCCAATCCATTTACCCAGTATTTTGTTCATATAATTAAAACGATTTCGGCATGCAGCTCCATCACGCGGAGAATCGAATGAGCAATGCTCATTACAATAGTCATCAATTTTACCCCAATATGTATCACCTTTCTGGTTTCTCCCGACAACACTGTTTGTTCCAAATTTAATCCACCCACTAATTAGCACCAAAATTTTGATCAGTGTTCCACCCACTTTGATGGTTTTTCTTGCTCTTAGGAGTTGAATCATCTGAATTTGGAGTGACTTCATTAGCAATAGTTATTTGTGTTGAAATTTCGGGAAAGTTAGGTGTACCACCACTCAAAAATATTTCATTAACCATCGGCATGTAACTATTAAACGGGGGTGTTTGAGATGGATTTCTCAGCATAGATCCATAATATGGATGAAAGTTTGGAACAAAGGATGATTGATTGAAATTTGGTGTTAAACCAAAATTAGGTATGTTTTGAGGATGTTGGTTGAAAAATTGATTTGGATTTTGATAATTGTTGGGATGATTAGAAGAATTTTGGGTGTTGTTGAAGTGATTATTGAGATCCATTTCACTTAAAAAAAGACTAATACTTCAAGATTAACACTAATAGTGTTATGAATAATTTGGTGGATGTCCATTAAGCATTGGCCCATTATATTGTCCTATAAATAGGACTTGTATTGTCATGTAAAGATACACCTTGATGAGAATAATACAATCTCTATTCTTTCTCTCTTCTCTTCTTCTCTCCTCTATACTTATATATTATTACTCTTGTTTATATTTCATAACACGTTATCAGCACGAGCTTACCAACTGAGGTACGTAATTCTTATTCTATTTTTATGAAATCACAAGTAGTTTTTATTTTTGATTATTATATGATTATGAATCGTTTGAACCTTGTATACTTATAAAGATCAAATAATAATAATTAAAATTAAATAAATAAGCATCATTTCTTTATGTATTTAATTGATTCAATGTTGTTTACGCTTCGTGATATCCGACATTTGTATGGTGAAGCATAACACTTTGATCATTAATATTACATAAAATGTTGATCAATTATTTATTTATTTATAATATGTATCTTGGATGTTTGATATTGTTTGAGTTTCGTGACCGACAATAGTCTGGTGAAGCATCATTATGCTTCGTGACCGACATCTGTATGGTGAAACATCGACACTTCGATCATCCAAAAGAACATAAACATATTTAAGAATTCATAATCTTGGTTCCTGAAGAACCTAGAAAGTTAATACTACTCTGTCCCAAAATATAAGGGAAAATTGGTCAAAGAAAGTTGATGTATTTGGTTAAAAATTTGGACTAGATACATCAACTTTGGTTGACCAATTTTCCCTTATATTTTGGGACGGAGGGAGTACATGAATTCCCGAAGAATTCATAATCTTGGTTCCTAAAGAACCTATTGTTAGTTCCTGAAGAACTTTGACATTTAATACATGAATTCTCGAAGAATTCATAATCTTAGTTCCCGAAGAACTTAGAAAAAAAATAATTTTGTTCCTGAAGAACTTACGAAATATCACCATTTATCACCATGCATCCCTAATGGATTGCACATCAAAATACTTTTATGTGTTATATAGTTCCTGAAGAACTAATAAAACAACTTCTTTTTCTCTTCAATGAATTCTAGATGAATTTAATATTCCTACATCCTTGAAGGATTGTAAATTGATAGTGATTTATTACATAGTTCCTGAAGAACTCATATTATTCTCTATGAATTTCTGAAGAATTCAAAAGAGTGGTTCATGAAGAACTCAAGATTATTCCTTGCGAATTCTAGAAGAATTCAATAATTTAGTACAATATTAATACATTCATATGTCATTCATATGTACCGTCAAAAAAAAAATGTCATATGTTAATTTGGTCAATCAATCTCATTGAAAACAATTGAATGCCTTTTATTTCTTTCTTTTATTGTTTTCAATTTATTACATTATCGGTTAAGGAAGTATTATGATTGATTCATTTGAAATTAAATGATTTGTTTTGAAAATAAAATTAGTTGATTTGACAAATTTTCAAATATCAATTGAAATATCATATTGTTTAATTTCTTTTGTGATTTCTATTAGCCAAATTTTTGTAATTGTGATACTACCTATTACTTTTGGAATTTTTGCAAGATGAAATCAACTTGACCTTTTAAATCATTAATTAAGGGATTATTTATTTACATTATTTTTGACAATTGTGATGTTTCCTGTTACTTTCATATACTAAGTTTGAATGTTACTAAAATAAAAGGTGTGCATGACTTAATACTTTATTCATTTTATTTTATACGATAACTTTGTACTATGTGTTATTATGAATTAATTCAGCTACTACAATGCTTAAGGTATGAATTGGGTCTTATTAAGAAAATATTTTTCTTCCATAATAAATCAATTTAATTGATATTTTTTTCTTTTGAAAATAAAATTATAATTCACACCTTAAGCATATCTTTTTTCTTTTGGAAATAAATTTAATTATAATTTATACCCAGAATATTTTTTTTTATATATTCAATTCAAGAATTCAAGAATATTTGTTTAATATTAATATCATATCCTTGGTTTATGGGATTTGAATTTATTTTGTGAAATTTTTAAATATTTGGTGTTGATTGAATGTGAGAACTGAGAATCATATATAATTTTAAACTATATAATCTCACGATTTGAGCCTAAAATATTATATGAGAAACTCTCTTTTACTTTAAAAGTTGTACCACTAATGTTAATTATTTTGTTAAAGTGTTCTATTTGGAAATTTATTTTAGGCTCAATTTTGTTAATTATTACACCAAATGTTTTTATTACGACAATTATTACACCAAATGTTATTTATATGAATATTTGTAAATATTTTGTAAATTTTATATTGTCTTGTTGTTATTTGAATGCTCACTTGCAAACTGTTATTGAAATTATTATTTTGAGGAACTATTAAGACAATTGACTATTAAGTTATCCTTACATTGATTTATTATTAGAGTTTTTTTATTATTATATATTGATTTGCCGTTGATTTGTGGCTATTTGAGATGATTTATAAAGTCATCAAAATTTATTGGCTCCATTTGCAAGGAAGAATTCGAGTGGCAACCTTTGCTTGGAGCTCATTTATATAAATGTACCAATGATTGGTAAGGGCACTCATTCGCTAATATGATGAAACGTTTTTAAACGGACATAAATGACAATAGTCACAATTCAGCCCAATAATAAGGGAGATGTTGATTTGCAGACTAATTAATTGCATAAGTATAATCTTCTTGTCATTCATACATGAATATCAATATGGAAACAAGAAACGAGGATATGGTAAATGAAACTACACATATTTTGGATAAATTAAGTGTAATGAAAAAGTTATAAACCAGAAGTTTATACTACACTTTTATATATAATAGTGCAATTGAAGCACAAATTATTGTAAACCAGAAGTTTACAAATCATATTAAATTTATTGTTGGCAATACCGGTTGGGTCATCCCGGATTTATTATGATGCGAAAAAAAAACTATAAATATATAGTGAAGGGCCTGAAGTTCCTTCATTCTAATCATTTTTATCGGTTACTAATTCCCAAAAGAAATTGATAATTTGAGATTTTTGACCATTTAGAGAATTGATGCATCAACTAAATTGGTCACATGCATGTTTACTCACAACCAGAAGTTTGTGAGTTTGTTTTCTCAAATAGTTTTGCTAAGATCTCATTTTCTAAATTCTTAGAAAATATTTGATAAGTATCGTATGTCAATTGAAATCGATATCAAATAGAATATGATCATACAAAAAATGGACTAGAAGATCCATTCTTTAGACGTCTAAAGTAATTACATGACTGATACTTATGAGATCATAACTTCTAATTTATATTTTGGGAACATTCAAACATGTATATTGAGATACTAATTCGCATCAAGCCAACTAGTTATTATAAGTTCTCCCCTAATTTACAATTTGAACTTTGTTTATAAACATGATTCCCATATAAGCATTTTTGGATGTGTTGTGTATGTGCAATTGCTCCAATAGAATGCATTTAAACGGTTCTTAAAGAATATTGGGAAAATGTATTTGATATGAATCTCCATCTATTATAAATCATCTTGAGCCAAAAATTGGAGAATTATTTACAGCCCTGTAGGCTGATTTTCAAGTGATGAATTAATTTTCCCAATATTAGGGGGGAGAATAAGCAGCTGAAAAATATGAACCAGAAGTTCAAATGAATCACTTGAAATAAATTAATGTTATTATCTCACATTGATCCTCATAGTTTGAATCAAATGTTCAAAATATAAATCATTTGCAAAATTTATGAAATCAACTATTAGCTGCTAATGCTCCAAACAAAATGGATGTCCCTGTTGGACAATCTTATTTTGCAAATCAGTATTAACCACCCTGAAGTGTGGTAGATCAGTCGGTTCCAACAATAAAAATCCTCAAATAAGAAAAGGAGCTAAAAAGAAAGATGACCCAAGTGAGGATATGAAAACATCAAAAGAGTATTTGACATAATTGAGTTTTAAGTTCCAGAAGAACTTCTCAGGTACCTGAAATTTATGATAATAAAGAGATCTTGACGAATTATGTCATGAATGAAAATTATGTCATGAATGGAATATGATGGAACCGAAAGGAAGTCAACGTTGATGATATTTTTATATATAATATAGCGCTATTTGTGAAAATAGTTAATGAGGATCATGAACTAAATTCTATTGAGAATTATAGACAATGATTGTCTAAATGAAAATGCAATTGCTACGTAATTAAAGTCACTTTGCAAAGTGAAGATTTTTGGACCAGCAGTCCATACACCTGAAGATGTAAAACATGATGAGATACGAATTAATTTTCTTGTGAATAGAAAATGTTGCAATACAAACATTAAAAGCTTGATTTTTTTTATTCAAGCATATTGGTAAAAGTTTGCTATTGATTGTGAAGAGAAATATTCACCTGAACTGAAATCAAAATTCTTCTCTTACTTTGATTAAGGTTGTTAACACATGGAAGATTCAATTTATTTGAAAAATGTGTTACGCTATGTTTATATGTCACTTGTTAGCGTGGATTATATAAAACTCCATGAAGAATTTAATTTCCACGAGACATACATTTCAAACTATCGAAGAGATGACTTAATGAAATGAATAAGTCACTTTGGAAATGAATTTGTTATATGATGACATAAACTCTCGAAGAGTTCTTGAAATCTATTGATTAAAGAAAAGTTTGAAATGAAATATATTTGATATTAACAAATATAATTTATTGTCACTTGATGTGAACAAAGATCATTTCATGTCTCAAGAAAATGATCACTTACTTGAATTGGTCTTGAAGGACCATATTTTAGTTCAATTGAGAACACTATTGCATTTTGCTAATTATGTATGTGATGGTATCAATAAACTCAAAGATATTGGAGCAAAGTCAAGTATATAATTTGTATATTAGAGATACAACAATATCATCCGATTATGTGGAAGTTTTAACACTACATTCAGAAAGTTCAGAGTGTGGTTTTGTTGAAGTTTGTGATTCTACACATACAAGAAATTTGAAGAAGATAATACTGCATCAACAGCTAATTCAGAGAAGATTATATTAAAGAAGAAGAATCAAGTCTTTCTACAAAGTCATCATCAAGTAAAGCTTCTGATCAACTATATTGAAGATTAATTGCTCTTATTCGTCTCATATATAATTGTCTTCATGAGGGGGAGATATAATTGTGTTCTGCACTCTTTTTCCCTTAACCATGGTTTTGTCCCATTGGGTTTTCCTGGTAAGGTTTTTAATGAGGCAGTTCAAACACAAAGGATGTTGTACTCTTTTTCCTTCACTAGAATTTTTTCCCACCAGGTTTTTTCTAGTAAAGGTTTTAATGAGGCATATCCTCGATGGACATCCAAGGGGGAGTGTTATGAATAATTTGGTGGATGTCCATTAAGCATTGGCCCATTATATTGTCCTATAAATAGGACTTGTATTGTCATGTAAAGATACACCTTAATGAGAATAATACAATCTCTATTCTTTCTCTCTTCTCTTCTTCTCTCCTCTATACTTATATATTATTACTCTTGTTTATATTTCATAACAAATAGGAAGATAAAATAAGATTATTATAGTGAAAAAATTCGTTTTTTTTTTTTTTTTTTCTGTGTCCAAATCAAATGAACCAAGTCTCTATTTATAGACAAAAAAAAAATCATGAATTTTGGTAAAAAAATAAAAAATTAATTTGCTATGAAATAATTGAGTTCAAAGTATTATTGTGATAAAAATCCAGCCGGCCAATCAAATAGCAACACGTGTCAGGATAAGTTTTTCTCTCTCCGTCCCTCTTCCAATCACGCGCCTTGTCTGCGCGTGTGTTGCACGCGCCAAGCTTGAACGAACAAGAACGCGCCACGTAACCCCCCTAGTTCAGATTCAACACAGTTGAATTTTTTCAACTCCTCACTCCTCCACATCATTCAACACCAAATTTCAACATACCTCATCCAATCATTTTCAACTATCAACCCCTGTTAAACATACCCATTGTAAATGGTCTTATGAAAATAAAAGCTCAACCCAATAATTTATCCCCTCATATGAGAGAATAGCGGACGTCCACTACAATTTAAGGTATAGTTAGGTGTTTTAGCATCCTAACTAAGCGTATGTTTGATTTCGCGTTGAACAACACCAAACGTGAGTTTCTTGACTCTAATTACGATTCCGTCAATTTCTACGTTGTTTGACTAAAAGCAAACATGAATCTATGAGACATGATTTTCTAATCAAACATGAGTATTCTTGAAGCTACAAATTGGAGTTTCTCCAATAAGTCAAAGTGATTTGTGGATTTCACTTTTTATTGGGGAAATTTTTTCCCTAATTACCCGTGGCTTTTTTACATTTTTCTAAAATTGTATCAAAATCAATTCTCTCCCCATCAACAATATATTATGTTCATTTTTTTGAAAAATATATGTTATGTTTATGAAAACACCTCAGACTCAAACCAAAGTACATTTGTTCACTAAAGAAAAATATAAACAATTTTACTTTGTAAAGAATAGGACAAACCATGCAAAAACTTAGGCAGACAGTGTTACTTTCAGAAAAGGAAGAGAAGGTATACAGTAATTTCACAAACCAGATATTTTATCAGTAAAGTAGTTTCGAGGAAGAAAGTAACTGTGTGTAGTTTCTTTTAAGTGAAAAAGAAAAAAGATAAAAGAGAGAAAAAGAAAAGAAGCCAAAAAAGCTGTGATGGTGTCCCTTTCAAAAGGTTTGGTGGTATAGCATATAAAGATCTATCTCTCCAGCAAAGGCATCCATCCACCTTACCTTTTTGAAATAAATAATGAAAACCAACAGTTTTATTTAACTTGAATTAGTACTAACAAGCAAGTAAACTCTCAATTACCAATTAATAATAATAATAATAATAATAATAATATTATAGAAAAAGGTACTACGTCTACTATTACTACTACTCCTACTAATAAGAAAGAAGTACTCTAGTACAGACAGTAAATTGGTTAAAGGTGAATGAATGAATGAATATTGGATAGGTTGTTGTTATTATGTAAGTAGTACAAAGAAGAGCAGCAGAGGAGCAGTGATGAAATAAAACGTCCATTCTGACCAAACACTGCCACCCGTTGTCACTGCCATCATCATCAAAACCCTCTTTCTTATAGGGCCAGAATGAATTCCTCTTCCCTATACTCTTAATTTACTGTTATCTCTCTCTCTCTCTCTTCTTTTCTTCTCTTGTCTTCCTGTGTGTTGAGATATGGAAATTTTGCTGGATTTTTCACAACAGGACACCTCTTTCTTGTTCTCTCCAACTGGAGGATATTAACCAACGCCCACACTCAAACCCTATTCATTCCAATCTTCTACCTACTTTCATTCATTCAATTATTATTATTATTATTGCAACAAAACAATAGTAAATAATACTAGTACTACTAGCTAGTGCCACAACAAACCAACCAAACTCTTCAACTTTAAAAAAAAAAAAAAGAAGCAAAAAGTGGTGCAGTAGAGTTTGAGATAGAGAAATGGGTTAGGCTCAAAACTGAAAAAGCATTATTGGGTTTTGGGGGGTGATGATGGAAATGGTAAAATTGAATGGCAGCAAGTTTTGATTTTCAGAGTGGTGGCAGTTGCAACACAAGAAGCAAATATTGGAAAGCAAAGAATAAAAAAAAAAAAAACATTAGTCTAGTAGTGTTGTTCTGTTAAAAAGCTGGAAGAAGATAAACACAATAAGGGTCTGAGTCTGGATCCTCCCAGAACAAGTCACCAAGGCCCTCACCACCATAATAATAATAATAATAATAATGATGATGATGATGAAGAAGAAGAAGATGATGAACACAACTCTTCTCCCTCATCTGGAAACCCCCATCCTCACTATCATCAACAAAACTCTACCTTTCATTTTCATCGCTACCCATACTTCCAACAGCATCTAGATTTAGAGCCGGAACAAGAGCCACTTCAACAACCAAAGAAATGGTCTTCTTTCCTTCCACCACCACACCCTAATCAACCACCAACAACATCATCATCATCATCATCGTTTTATTCCATCGAATATGCAAGAAAGATGGGAGAAACAACACACGACCACCAAACAGGAGAAGCAGAAACAACAGCAGCAACAACAATAAAACCAACAGCAACCTCGTCTAAGAGAATTGCAGGAGAAATCGTGGAAGTGCAAGGAGGTCACATTGTACGGTCAACAGGACGGAAAGACCGTCACAGCAAAGTATGCACGGCGAAAGGTCCACGTGACCGCCGTGTTCGACTCTCGGCCCACACCGCGATTCAATTCTACGACGTGCAAGACCGTTTGGGCTACGACCGGCCCAGTAAGGCAGTTGATTGGCTTATCAAAAAAGCCAAATCTTCCATTGACGAACTCGCTCAGCTTCCGGCATGGAATCCCACCGCCACATGTTCAACAACACCACAGCAGCAGCAGCAGCAGCAACAAACAAACGAAATGTTCAACCGGCAATCTCCGGTGGACAACCATCAAGTAACCGCTTCCACCATTCACCGCTCAGCGGCTGCATTAGAGCGAAGAATGCCACAACAACAACAAGAACAATTTCCTTCGCAGCAACTAGAGTTAGACTATAGCAATAGCAGCAGCGGGAAACATGGTTTTCTTCAAGGCTCATTGGATACTGACATTGCGGATACTATTAAGTCGTTTTTTCCAGTCGAAACGCCGACGACGTCGTTTCACAGTTACCCACAACCGCCTGATTTGCTTTCTCGAACTGCGGCTACCGCCCAGCAGCAAGATCTCCGCCTCTCATTGCAATCTTTTCAAGATCCTATTCTGCTTCAGAGCCACCATCACCACAACCAAGTGCTTTTCGCCGGAAACTCCTCACTCGGCGGCTACGACGTTGGTGGAAGTGGAAGCACCTTGTGGTCTGAGCAGCAGCAACAGGAGGAAAATGACAATGGTAGATTCCATAGAATGATGGCTTGGAATGCTAATAATGCTAATGTTAATGATCCAGATGGTGGTAACAGTGGCCATGGTGGTGGATTTGTGTTCAGCACACCTGCCGCTCCCGTTTTTGGCGGTTATGGCCAGTTTTTTACTCAGAGGGGACCCCTTCAGTCCAGTTACAATCCTTCAGTTCGTGCTTGGATAGATCCTTCAATGGCGGCGACGGCCAACATAGCCGATCACCATCATCACTATCTTTCGCCGATGATCCATCAGGCTTCTGTCTCTGGTGGTGGATTTTCCGGCTTTCGTATACCGGCACGAATTCAGGGTGAAGAGGAACATGACGGCCTATCTGATAAACCGTCCTCTGCTTCCTCTGATTCTCGCCATTGATTGAAACATTTAATTAATTAATAAATAAATAAATTCAAACTTTCAGGTTTTGCCTTCAACACCCACATCATGAAATTTCAATTGAGTTTCCCTCTGTTTTATTCTTACTTGCAATTTTTCTTTTGTTTTCAGGTTCGTGGTTTGTGTTGAAGATGGTTTGTTTATTGGAGAGAGCTTAGGATTAATTGGAATTCAAGAGCAACTTGGGTTTGGATTTTCGGATGTTTCAACTTCAATTCAATGGCGCTTGTAAACCGTGTGGGAATGAAGAAAATCTGGTTTGAATTATTCATTCGGGTTTTCAATTTTAGTCCCCCGGTTTTGTTCTGCATTTTATTTTATTTTTATGTACTGTGTGTTTAATTTGCTTCATGTGTTTTGTTCGATTACATACAATCTGTACCGGTTATTTTGTTGTGTCATCTTAATTTCTACTTGTTCCATTTCTAGTTTTGACTAGTAATCTGGAAGAATTAAAACATGCAGATTAAATAACTGAGCTAGTTTGCTCAAGAGTTTTATTTCCAACTTAGTGCAAAAAAAACTGAGCATTTTATCCTTGTTATAAAAATAGTAGTAAACCCAAATAAATAACCCGACATATAAACTTTGCATATTCAAATTTTGCGCATCACTTTGGTTTTGGGTTGTTGGTAGGTATCGATTAATGTTGTCTTTGTTTCAAATGAGGATAAACCCTTCTTTCTTTCTTTTTTTTTTAACTGCTTTCTAGTCAAACTAGTTTTTAGCTTCCTTCCTTATCATGGAAAAACAATAGGAAGTAAAATGTATATCAATATCAATCTTTTTCGTGCTTGAATTTTTGGTTGCATTTGACTGAGAAGTCATTGTCCATGAACAATAGAAGAACCTGTTGATGAAAGAAACAGGGCTTAATTACTAAATTGGTCCCTTAAAGACATTTTTGGTTTTAAATTGGTCCCTTAAAGACTTTGCCGTTAAACATTTTGGTCCTTTCCGTCCAGAAATTGTTAATTTGTACATGTGGCAAACTGAGTGCTGCTTACATGGTTGCTTACATGAATGCTTACTAGGTAAATCATTTAAGTTAAAAAAAAGACTTAAAATTAAAATTTAAAATAAAAAAAAATTATACAAACAAAAGAAACAGCTCCACCTTTCTTCCCCAATTTAGATATAGCAGAAACAACTCTTTCAAAAGCTTGAGTATTGAGAGTAACCCTATCACCCACACCACCAAAATCCGTCAAATTGAAAACCACAGGTCTCATCTTGGGAATCAGTCTAACCGAAACTCGTCCGAAAAACAAAAACCCACCAACCACCATGTTTCTTTGCCAAATAAAAACCGATGAAAAAGCTGCGATACATAGAACCAAAAAGAGGGTCTTGTGTGAGGTTATGAATGCTGGAACGCAACGTTTAAAGTCGAGTCTTTGGTGGTGGAACCGACCTAATGTTGAGGTTTCCACCATTATTCGGTGAAGTAGTTGTGAAATGGAGTTGGATTTAGCAGGTTACAAATTTGGAAAACATGGATTGGATTGGTTTGGTGTGAAATTGTGAGTTGGTGAGAAAGGTGTGGGTGAGTGAGAGAGAGTTAGTGTGAGAATGAAGGATCTGTGTTGTGTTGAAAGAGTGAATTGAAAGAGAAGGTTTGAGAGATGAGAACTGGAAGAAGTTGGTTGTTGTGACAATGATGGAGCAACCGTGGAAGAAGGATCTGTGTTGTATAATTTTTTTTTTATTTTAAATTTTAATTTTAAGTTTTTTTTAACTTAAATGATTTACCTAGTAAGCATCCATGTAAGCAGCCATGTAAGCACTCAGTTTGCCACATGTACAAATTAACAGTTTCTGGACGGAAAGGACCAAAATGTTTAACGGCAAAGTCTTTAAGGGACCAATTTGGGCCTTTTTTTCTTTAAGGGACCAATTTGAAACTAAAAATATCTTTAAGAGACCAATTTAGTAATTAAGCCAAAGAAACAGATTGTGAATTGTATGAGAGTTGATTCCGACCTTGTTAAAAGGGCAGTATCCTAAATTCATTATTGTTTGTTATTTGCTCCTTTGCCTTATCACATGTCATATTTTTAGTTCTTCCTCAGCTAGTTTAGTAAGCTATGATGATTGTGACCCAAAGGTTTATTATTATGTAGTACAGTATAAATAAAGTTGACACTTACCTACACACACATACTTATTAGTTTTGTTTAAGGGAAGGTTTAGATTCCAATAGAATGTTTTCATTATATGTGGTAGTTTTTAACTACACACACACACCTTTCTTCCCTTTTGGAACTAATGTTAAGGTCCTTAATATTTTTAAAAACCAGCCATAGATTGAACGAGACATTCAGGTTATGGTTTAATTAATTTAATCGTTCAACCACAGGGTCACATGAGTAACTCAACTAGGATTAAGGAATTTGAGGTTCAAGATTCAAGTCTTTAACAAGGATAAAAACTAACATAATTTTATAATATACTAACAACTTGTCATTTAAAAAATTAAAAAAAAATAAAATCTTCAACCACATTTAGTAAAGAAGTGTGTGTTAAAAAAATTAAAATACTATTGGTTGAACCGACCACGGTTCAATCATGGTTCAACCAAAATGTAATGTAAAGAGGATCAAAATCAACTGACTTTATCGGATGTACCGAGTTTAATTCAATCCTATAAAATCGAATTTATAAATAAAATTTTCACTCACTTATAAACACATGTCGTTTTTTTTGTTTAATGTGAGACTATTAACAAAAGAGATGCGTGCATAGGTAAATCTAGGTAAGAACAAGTTGGATTGGAAAAGTGTAACGCATATGAAGATGGGGAACCATGAAAAGGATGGGGATGGATGAACACAACGATACTCAATTATGAAAAGAGTACACACTCATGGATGCCACCAGAGTTTGATGCTTGTACACCTGTTTGTGGTCCCCTACCTTGTAGTATGTATAAGAGCCTCATAAAAACCTTTTGTAATGTCCTCTTGAGTTGAGGGAAATATTCTTCTTTAAAGAGATAATAATAATAATAATAATAATAATAATAATAATAATAATAATAATAATAATAATAATAATAATAATAATAATAATAATAATAATAATGTAGAAAAGCCATTGCCCTTTATTGATATCGTGGCAATTATTTTATTTTTTTGGTCGATGGATCTGGATGGTGGTGGTGCTTCAAGGAAATAAATAGGATTACGCCGAAAATATTAGTTTACATATTTGTGCATTCGTTCGGATGAGTTCATTAACTTTTATTCGATATTTAAGTTTGTCATTATATTAGGGTATAAGATTTACTTGGAATTGAATATTTAAAAAATTGTTATATGATACTGTTAAAATATAAATGAAATTATTGTGTTTTTTCTTGTAAACTTATTTATTCAATTTTTTATGTTTCAGTGATAAATAATGGTTCCGTGTATATCTATTACTAATATATTAAAATCGATTACCACCAAAGTTACTATTTTATCCTTATTACTTTTAACCACGTTACAAGTTTTATATACTTCATTGTGATTTCACTAAAAAAATATAAAACAATTACTAATATATTAAAATCGATTACCACCAAAGTTACTATTTTATCCTTATTACTTTTAACCACGTTACAACTTTTATATACTTCATTGTGATTTCACTAAAAAAAATGATATGCTTAAATATATGAAGAAAACAGATTATAGATAGGAATAAAACAGAAGAATCTATACATAAAAATAGGAAGAAAAAAAGAACAATAAAAAACTTATAGAAAATTTAGTCAATTAAAAAATTATAGAAAAAATAAGAAGAAACCGCATAAAAATAGGAATATAGAAATTATAAAAAAAAAGTACTATATAAAAAAACAAACAATATTACTACAAAGTTTGCTATTAACATTTAATAATAATAATAATAATAATAATAATAATAATAATATAATAAAGTTAATTAGTATCAAACTTATTAAATTATCCTAAATATTCCTAATAAAATTTCGAATTTTTGATTAAAAATATACACTGGACCATTATTTATTACTTAAACATAAAAATTGAATAAATAATTAACACAATAATTATACTTGAGGAGGGATCCGTTGACTCTAGAAGTAAGTCTCTATTGACTTACTCCGCTTAATAACTCGATATCGGCATTATATTTCTTCAATCCAACCGTTGAATTCAAAGATCTCATTGAGTAGATCAACTCCACAAATTTTTATAAAAATTCAAAACCGTTTGATACTTTTTCTGATAACTTCAATTGAACGTACGACAAACTTTTAAAAAAATCGTTGAATTTCAATAGTCTGAATACATAACTACATTTTTTGAATTTTTATAAAAATTTGTGGAGTTGATCTACTCAATGAGATCTTCGAATTCAACGGTTGGATTGAAAAAATATAATGCCGATATCGAGTTATTAAGCGGAGTAAGTCAATAGAGACTTACTCCTGGAGTCAACGGATCCCTCCTCATTATACTTATATTTTAATAATATTATATAACAAATTTTAAAATATTTAATTTTAAATAAATTTTCTACATATTCCCTCATTATTTGTTTTTTTAAAGTCCAAATTCCCTCGTTATTTATGTTCGCCATTCTTCATGTGTTTATCATTCACCACCCAAATCCTCCATTTTCATTGAACAACACAACCTTAACATTAAATTTTCTGGAAACTACTACCTCTATTCTACATTTGCGCTTTTGCCCCAAACGCGAGTTTGATGCTCAAATGCGATTTAAACTCATTCTTTTGATGTGTGGATAATTGCAAAAGCAAACCCCGGATCTGTAGCCCCAAACGCGAGTGAACTTAAATCTATTTTGTTTCAAGTTTGACGGTCTCAAACATATTTTCCTTCTATGTTTCGATTTGTCACCCAAGTGTAACAAAAAAAAAGATTTTTCATCCAAATCGATTATGAGATTTAAAATCTAATTGAAGTTATAATTTGGAGCTTATGTGTTTACTGGAATCGAGGCTGGTATCGCGGGTCTAAAATCGGGTCGGAGTGACTCGACTGAAGGTTGAAGATGATGATTAATTTAATATGTTTATGCTAATTGTATAAATATTATATGACGCAAATACATGTCACAACATGTTCATTTGTCGTAGCGGTCAATGCGTTAGTCGCCTGCCAAAACGTCGTGGGTTTGATTTTAAACAGCTACGATAAAAAAATAAATATACAGCAAAAAAAATTATAGCAAATGTGGCACGAGGAAGATTCGAACAGGGAACCAATTCTCAGGTATCAACAACACTTACCGGCTTGGCTGTAAATATTTCTTTTCAAGTACACTCCATACATACATATTTCTGTTTAGTTGTGTTGTACGGTTTTACATTTTTTGTTTTTTTGGTAAAGGTACGGTTTTACATTTTAATCATGTCTATATGGATTAAAATTTAAAACTAATTGATTATGAAATAGTTGTAGCATCTTTAATTAAATAAAATTATAATACTTCCCTCTCTAAAAATAAGACTTCTTTACAAAAATTGCAAAGATTAAAAAAAAAAGGATTGTAGTATTAAATTTGTTGACAGTTAATATTGTTTTTATAATTTAACCTTCAAAAGAGATAACGAATTAATATATTTTTAGAGTTTTTATTATATATTGTAGAAAAACATGCACTATAATTAAGGGTTTGTTTGGAAAAAAATAATTAATGCTCTTAAATTTTTAAAAAATATCTTATAAAAAAGGCTTAACTACACATTTAATCCCTTGTGTTTATTTTAGATTTCAATTTGGTCTCTTACGTTTAAAAATTATCAATTTGGTCTCTTACGTTTATTTTAGGTTTCAAGTTAGTCATTTCCGTCAATTTTGTCACATGTGGCAGCCAATTTGCATATGTGGACTGACATGTGGCACTTGGACACAATGACACGTGTACTGTTGAAACGGTGTTAGTGACAAAACTAAAGGAAAGGACTAACCTGAAACCTAAAATAAACGTAAGGGACCAAATTGATACTTTTTAAACGTAAGGGACCAAATTGAAACCTAAAATAAACGTAAGAGACCAAATATGTAGTTAAGCCTATAAAAAATGACAAAAAAAAAATCTTAAGAAGATCATATATTTAGGGACACATGTAATTTGTAAAAAGTTTAAAATCATGTTTGTGATATTATTTGTAATTTATTATAGGGTAAATAGGGTTTTACCCCCTGCAAAATAGGAGAATTTTGCATTACCCCCTGTAAAATAAAAAGTTATGATTCCCCCCTCGTAATAAACATCAACAATCTTCACCACTCTCATGGGAAGAATAAACAACAACAACAAACTTCATCTTCAATCTTAAATTTCATCTCATCAATTCAATCTCAAACCCATAAATCCAAAACCATAAAAAACTCATAAGTTTCTCAAAACATAAAATCTCACAGTTCATTCTCCACCACCAGCCACCACCACCGTCGTCGTCCATCTCTCTTTCCCACCAATTGCATCTCTCTTCCTTGCAGCATCACTCTCAATTTTGTTGTTTGTTGATTTTCCAAAAAATTAAAATTAAATCAGAATTAATGATGTTTGGAGAACATGTGTTGTTGTTATTTTTCTTGAACTTGTAATTGCTAATCCAACCCATATCCTTCACCAAGATCAAAGGAATGAACACGTGAGAGGTAGAGACCAGGAAGGAGAGGGATGAAGGAGTTGATTATGTTAGGGTTGTTGTTGGTGGTGGTGGTTATGGAGGAGGTGGAGGAAGAGTTTGAATTGGAGGAATTGTGGAGATGATGAATTTTTTATTTTATTTTTTTTCGATTTAGGGATTTGAGATGAAAATTGCTCCCTGAGATTTGATATGAAGGTTGTTTTTTGGAAAAAAAATTTGTGGGATTTGAGATGAAGATTTTTTTATTTTTTTAATTTTAAATAACAATGATTTGGAATAATTATAATAATAAAAATAAATAAAAATTCTAAGAAAATCCACATATGCATGCCACATCATAAAAAAAAAGATTCCATGTCTAGTTGGCGAATTAGGGGGGTAATTGAATGAATCTTTATATTACAGGGGGGTAATTACAAAAAAAAAATTTGCAGGGGGTAATGCAAAATTCACCCATTTTGCAGGGGGTAAAACCCTATTTACCCTTTATTATATTGAGCAAAGTAATTTTACTCCAGTTCAACTGAAACACTATAAACTTTAGTCTCTAACCGATGTTTAAACGTAGACTGAAGTTAATAAATTTAAAATTATATAAATAAAGTAAAATTTTAATATAAAGTACAATCATACTCTGGTTCAATTGAAGCACTATTAACCCTATAAATTGATGAAATATTATACTCCGGTTCAAATTGAAGCAATGTTAACCCTTGGTATTTGACCGAGGGTTATAATTCGGTCGGAGTTAATGACTTAAAATTTATATAACTAAAGTACAATTTTACTAAATAAAATATTAAATGACTTAAGATTATATTGTGGCTCAACTGACTATTAACCCTAGTCATTATTTGAGAATTACACTCCGATTCAACTGAAACACTATTAACTCTAGTCTTTGACTGAGGGTTATATTCCAATTGAAGTTAATGACTTAAAAACTAAATAAATAAAGTATAATTTAAAAATAAAATATATTTTTACTTAAATTGTTCTCCGATTCAACTGAAACACCATTAACCTTAGACTTTGACTGAAGATTATACTCCAGTTCAACTGTTAACCATAATTTTTGACTAATGATTATACTTTAGTACATCTGAAGCACTATTAACCCTAATCTTTGACTGAGGATTATACTTGGGTTCAACTGAAGAATCATTAATCATTGTCTTTGATTTAGGGTAAAATTAAATAATTTAAATTATATTTTGACTTGAACTTATAATCTAATTCACTTACTAGTAACTTCACAGTATTAATTTGATTAACAAAAATTAAAACTAATTTTGTTAATAAAAATCATTTCATCCAAAAACCGGACTCGAATTCTCCCAAAATATCTATTTTAAGCGGAGCTCGTTAACTAATTAATTGAGCTCAATGTCTTAGTTTTGTGCATCTTTTATTAAATCAATAAATAAAAAATGATGTTTAAATTGTAAAATGAAAAATAAATTAGAGATTAAATTAACTACCCAAAAACATAGATTGGAAGAGATGAAATTAACATACATAAATTAAGACATAAAATTAACTGATTTCAAAGTCAAAAGATAAAACGTAAAAAAAAAAGAAAAGGTTAAGAGATAGTAAAACTTAACTTTTAAATTAAATTTAAAGACCAAACAAATTAGTTGGTAATTAGAAGCAAAAAGAAATAAGAGCTTAAATGGAAATATCAACCGGAGCAAAGATTGCAAAGGATTTATTTTGCTCGAAGGATGCAAAGATTTTAATTGGGATGACTGGTTGTCAATTGTATTGGAATTTTTTTAATTGCATTGGAATTATATAAAGGAATGTGAAGAGTAGTAGTATACTCCCTCCGATCTTTAATATAAGAAAAAATTTACTTTTTAGATTATATGATAATCTAATGTATATAGCATATAATATGGACTACATACACTAGATTCTCAATGAATCTAAAAATTAAAATTTCTCTTATATTAAGAATCGGAGGGACTATAGAGTACTATCTTTAAATGAGTTTTTTTTTTTTTTTGACTACATCTTTAAATGACGTTATTTGCTTTTTTTTTTAATGTTTTGCAAAAGTGGAAATTGAAGGGTCGGAGGGATTAGAAAGTGCTAGGTGGGATAAATAAATTTTAGGTGGGTTAGCGGGATAAATGAAATTTAAGTGCTAGGTGAATCGATTAAGCGGGTTAAAAGAAATTTTAGGTTGAAGTTGACCAAATACATTACTTTTTGAATGAATCTAAAAAATAATTTTTTTACTTATAATAGTGACCGGAGAGAGTAAAAGATAAAGAATTATTTTATTATTAGTTTAAAGACTCATGCATTCGCACGAGTCATTGACTTTTATTCGATATTTAAGTTTTTCATTATATCAGGGTAGACAATTTATTTAGAATAAAATATTTAAAAATTGGTCATATAATATTGTAAAAATATAAGTGAATATTGTAGTTTTTTTTAAACTTATTAAATGAATAAATTTGATTATAATTATCTCTTTTTTTGTAAGGCTTTGATTATAATTATTAATGATAAATTCTCCAATTTTTTATTTATCCATCACAAATAATAATCTCGTGTATATTTTTTAATAAAAAATTAGAAATTTGATTAGAAATATTTAGGATAATTTAGTATATTTGATAGTAATTAACTTTATTTTATTATTATTATTATTACTAGCGGGCCAGGCAGGCGCGTTCCGCGCCAGCCTATGTCTAACTTATGTCCATAAAAAAGCCTTATGTTATAGTCAATTTGTTAATAAAATATTTTTGCAGCTAAAAAAAAGACGTCTTATATTTTGGTGAGTTTGTTAATAATTTTTTTTGTTGCTACTAAAAAAATCAAGGGTATTGTTGATATTATGAAAAATATACATAAGATTTGATGTAGTTAATAGTATTTTTTTTTATGACAAATATTGTTTAAGTTTCTATTTCTATATTCCTAATTTTTATTTTTTTTTTATGGAAAAAGAATTATATTAGAGGACAGAGTCCAAAATCAAAGAAGGTACAATAATAGGAGGGGCTTCTTCTAGCCAACCCTATTGGGTTCAGTATGGGCCAGAGAAGCTAATACATGGGCTACTCTGTTTGCTTAATTTTATCATGTGTCAAAGAAAATATTCATAACTTTATGCATGTTCATCTTATTTTTCTATAATTTTTTTATTGATTTTTTTTAATAGATTATTGAGTTGATCGTATTAATCTGTTTTGTTGATATTTTTATTAGTATATATTGTTCTATTTTGTTTCAATCTATAATATGTTTTGTTTTTATTTTTAAGCATATCATTTTTTTTGTATTTATCTTATATTATTTCCAATATATTTTATTTTTTTAGTGTAATTACAATGAAGTATATAAAACTTGCAACGTGATTAAAAGTAATAAGGATAAATTAGTAATTTTGATGGTAATCGATTTTAATATGTTAGTAATAATGTAATAGATTATTATATACTTTTTTCACTTTAATAATTAACAGAATTTAACATATCTCTATCTCTACTATTACATAGATAGCGAGATTCCTAGAGAGCTCTCTCGTGCATTTTCATAGAAATTGTTTTTGCGTCATTTAATTAGAGAGTTTGCTTATGTGACATTCAATTGAATCTTCTTTAACCCATTATTTAAAGAAAAAAGAAAATCTTCTAAAAAAAATTTTAAAAAAAGGGAATAAAAAAAAATCTTCTAAAAAAAATATTTTAAAAAAAGAATATTCTGTCAAAAAAAGGAAAAAAAAACCTTGGTATCCCAATTTTTTTTTTCTCGTATTTCCCTTATTTGTTGGATATACACAAATTAATAAGTAAAAAAAAAAAAACTAAATTAATCCGACCATTGAATTCAAAGATTTTATTGGTAGATCAACTCCACAAATCTTTATAAAAATTCAAAATTGTTTGATACATTTTCTAATAACTTGAATTTCAATAGTCTGAATACATAACTACATTTTTTAAATGGGGACTTCTACGGTACAATAGAAAAATTTAGATGTATCGGTACATAAATTTTTTTTAACCAATGGTTACTTGACATGCTGTAATATTATTTGAAAGCTGTAACAATTAAGTTTGACCAACATTTATATATAATTAACACCACAAAACATTTATATTTTACACTTTTCACCGCCCAATTTTTTTTCTTCTTGATTTTCTTCTTCATCACGACCAATAGATTTATAAACTTGATTTTCTTCTCCTTGATCGAAATCAGCACCTTCATCAATGAAAGACTTATATGCTAATGACAAACAATACAATCACAAACGATTTAATTTATAACTCCATTCATCCTTATTTTTTATAACTCCATTCATCCTTATTTTCACCGACACCGATGCAATCACAAACATTTTAATTTGTTAATAACAAAGAGAGTATAAAATGATGGCAGACAAACTGATTAGGCTAGGCAGAGCAAAATTGGAGGTGTGGATAAACAGGAAATATCCTATTGGCTTATACAATTTCACCATGAAATTTTAGAGTTTGAATACCGATTGATTATTAGGGTTGATGTATTAGAGAGATGGAGATTAATTGGTTTTCAATTTACTTATATGAAGATGAAGATGGAATGATGGGTTTGAAGCAGTTTCAAATAAGATTTATGATTTTTAATTAAAATCATTAAATATTGAAATATAATTTGTATGATTTATGGGGTTAAATTGTGTAGAGAATTTTTTTTTTTTGTAAGAAATTGTGTAGAGAAATGCACTGGTACTATTAATTTGATTGATTTTTAAAATATAATGTATAAATGATGATGTGGACAAAATTCACTTTCCTATTGGTTGAATCTTTTATAGTACCGGTACATTAAGTTTTGACATGAGTACCATAGAATTTTCCTTTTTAAATTTTTATAAAAAATTGTGGAGTTGATCTACTTAAGATCTTTAAATTCAACGATCGGATTGAAGAGATATAATGCTAATATCGAGTTATTAACCGGAATAAGTCAATGGAGACTTACTCCTGGAGTCAACGGATCTCAATAACATATCAAACGATTTTAGATTTTTATAAATTTTAACATAGATGATCTATATGATATAAACTTTCAATCAAATGGTGGATTTTGTAAAATTTGTATTCGTTAAAGCGTTATTGAGCGGTGTAACATTACTCAAATGTTACACCAGTGTAATTTGATCCCTCCCATACATATATATGAGATTTGCTAATTTAGACCCACCTAAAAGCATGAAGGTCTAAATTAGCAAGGTATGCCTTTTCACTTTGGACAAAAAATTGAAGTCAGTTCAATACAAGTAATTTTTTACTTTTCGTTGTTTTAGTCAAACCGATATCAAATAAGTTATTATTTTAGTCATAAAAATATGGATGATCCAAGAAAATTCTATGGATCCATATGTAAAAAGATGAAGAGAATCAGTTTCGAGCTTTAAAAAGACTAGCAAAATTATTTCGCATATTTAGAAACTAGAAAAAAATATATAAATGAGGGGGAAAAAAAAGTGTACCACCCTTCAATTGCATTATATGAAACCATACAACAGTGAAGGGCCATTATGAATGGAAAGGCCAACCTAAAACTGGTTTTAATTTCAGTCCCTGCAGCAATAAACTGCTCTCGCAGATTTACTTATTAACTCTAGGGGGTATACCTGCTCTAAATAAAACAACAAAGCCACCACACCTCTGCCGGCCACATTACAAACATTTGTCCTGAATTTGCAAAATTTAATCTGGTTCTAAATGGAAAAATCCAGTAACCTGCCAGAAATGTATGACATGTTCGATTATTGGGAGGCAAATTTGATTCCCTTTTCAATAGATGATTTGAGCTCAGCCTTGAGGTTTTCAAGGCCTTGTTGCTCGAAATCTGAGAGAGAACCTAGGCCCAGAATTTCTTCCACACCATTCTTCCCAATCCTCACCTGTAAAATATTTCAATATTGTCAACGCAAAAGAAGAAACCAGTCGGTCAACAAATAGGCTGTATGCATCGGCAAAAACGAGAATGAACCTTAAAACATTGGGAGAAGTAAATTAGAAACATAAAAGAATACAATTTGTTGCAGTTTTGATGATCACCTTGGAAGCAAAGAAAGGAAGTTCAGAGATGAGATTGGATTGCACATATGAGCACTCAATAACATCTGGAACTCCATTCAGACCTTTGAGGCAAGCATCAGCAAATATGGCTCCAGCATAACTGCAAGAAACATGCTAATGCTTTATATCAACTATATGAAAAACTTACCAATGAATCATAATCCTTGTATTACTATGAAGAGTTATTATTAAAGAAACTGTTTCTAGAGATTAACTATATTGTCTAATGTCTACATAGACTAAACCAAGACTTACGCCATTGACAAAGTTGCAGAACCCTTTCCAGCCTTGGCAGTCACAACTTCCGTTCCTCCATCTTGTGTTCTTGTCGTTAGAGCCTTAATGACATCATCATCCAGATTGGCTTGAGGTGTTGCCTATAAAAGGAGCAAACAGTTAAGAAGATTACCACTTGCATATCAAGCATGCCACCCTTGGAAGCCAAAATACTTGTTAGAAGTATGAAAATGCCAAGTTAATGAGCAGAAAATTACCTGAGAAAATAGTGGGAGAATAGTAACTCCTGCATGGCCTCCTACAACAGGTACATTGACCTCTGCAGAAAAATCAAATGTTATGTACAACTAAGATACAATTGTTCTGCAGTAGAAAGAAACCCTAAGCAATTTCAATCCTTCACCCCACTCTTGGTCGAGAAAAAACACTTTGATTATGTTGGACTTTCTTTGCAAAAGCTAGACACTTAAATATGAACCAATTCGCTAAATCCTTATTTGTTCATCATTACACATATTGAACAAAAACACCGAGTAAGATATTAGTTGATTTGAAGACAGTTACACTTTACATACCAGCAACTGGAACTTTAGCTTTCCCAGCATAGAAAGTTTTTGCCCTAACTACATCAAGGGTTGTAACCCCAAACAATCTCTTCTCGTCATATGTCCCTGCCTTCTTGAAAACCTCTGCAGCAATGGGAACGGTGGAGTTCACAGGGTTGCTTATCATGTTAACAAGGGCCTGATTCCACATGTTAAAGTACTCGGTATCAAATAAAATTATATTGTATATGATTATAAAAACTAAAACCCCATCATGCTTAATATAGAACAGGTCGTGCATGTATTTACTCATTTCAATTTATTAAATTCACTTAATTGGTTTCTAATTTTCCATCTTATAAATCTCGTATCCTATACTTATGATGAATGTAAGAAACAAATAATATGCCAATCAATTATTACTACTATTAGTCATCAAATCACATTTTGAAATCAACCCAATACCCATAGAAATAAATCAATTGATTATTGCACAAAACCAATTGTAATGAAATTCTCTCATTTGCTTCATGGCCCAAGCTATTACACATGTTTTTACTTTTCGCAGAGAAACCCAAAGAAATGTCACTGAATTGCAAGCAACATCAACAGTCGCAAAAGAACAATAAAAACCAACTCAAGGAAAACAGACACTCACATGGGGGCAGTACTTAGAAATAGCAGTGGCAAGTGACTTGACAATGCCGGCATTAATATTGAAAAGATCATCACGAGTCATTCCAGGCTTTCTGGGCACACCGGCAGGAATTATAACAACATCAGCACCCTCCAAAGCTTTTCCAAGCTCTTCTTCACCTGCATACCCAGTTACCTGCAATTAAAACAAAAAATGGAAACAAAAAACCATCAATCAATAGCACAACTACTTTAAACTAGAGTAAAATTTGCATGCCACTGCAGAAGGGTCAAAGTTAAAATAGTAGAATGTACAATGAGATAAAAAAACAATAGCGGTTGCATCATAGCAATGCCCACAACATCAAACAACAATGAAGTTTGCATCTATGGACAATCCCACAAAAGGGTACATTGCTGCATGTCCAGATTTGCTGAATTCAATATTTCTATGTGTGAAACTGTGAAACAGTGTTGCATTTTGCAAAATCGCAGTAAAAAACCACAAAAACTTGCTCAATTCACAAATCAAATGAAACCATGTAAATTCAGCATTTTTGCTATCCCTTCCCCCCCAGCCCCAACAAAGTTTATGAAATTACAACAAAATTTCACATTTGCTGAATAACAACACACCACAGGAAAAAGTGGACCAGTATGCCTCAGAACAGAATTGCGATCGTCAACAGTTTTAAAACAAATGTTTAATTTATTTATCTATAGAAAAAAAAAGGTGAGATGCAAAATTGTAAATTATTTAGTCTCTTCTTAATACACTGAATGATTCCGATCTCTCAGTAAAATGTCTATACAATCAAACATCAGTAAATTTATCACCTTTGCAAAATCAAGCAAAAGGGTAGATTCACAACAAAAATCAGACACCATCAAAATCAATAAAAAGGGTATATTAGTAAACAAAACAAAAAAAATTGAACATTGCATATTTATTTACGGAATGGAGTATGTAGGGGTACCTCAGATCTGGAGTTGATGTGGCTGACATCGGCGGCGACACCAGGGGTTCCAGCAATATCATAAAGAGATAGGGTTGAAACGAGAGGGTTGAGCTTCATCAGAAGAGAGAGAGGCTGACCGATCCCGCCGGCAGCGCCGAGAATGGCCACCTTGCGTTCTGGAACTGGTTCGGTAGCATAGCCACGGCGGGTTAGGTGAGAGGAGGTGCGGGACACGGCTGATTGGACGGATCTGAGCATCGACGGCCTCATCATTCTCTCCGTTGGCTGAGAAAGCTTTTCGATCGAGAATAACGAAAGAAAGTGAGGAAAATGAAATCAAAGTTTGGAGTGACGATGATTCCAATTCGACTTCTAATTTATTTATTTATTGCGATTGCGATGCCAGTATGAGAGGCACCTACAACTTGCAACGGGGTCCTCACAAAATTATACTTCCTCAAAGTCTTTTTTTTTTTTTTTCTTTATTTAAGCGCAACTGTTAGCGGAAGTTATTAAATTTGGAGGGTAAATGATTTACACTTACTTATTCATTAAAATGCTTTGGGTAATGACACAAATGCACTTATCACTTAAGTAACACAAATATTTTTTTAAAACAAGAAATAAGAAATGTACCCAAAAAAAATAAAAATAAGAAGGAATTTGTAATGATCTAATAGTAAGTCCAACAGAACAACCCAAGTAGTTTAATTGGCCAAAAACCATAAAAACCACTACAAACATTAAAATTGGCCAAAAATCATAAAAATCAATACAAACATTAAAATAGGCCAAAAACCACTACAAACACTAAAATTGGTCAAAAACCATAAAAATCACTACAAACACTAAAATAGCCCAAAAACCATTAAAACGACCCTAGAATTGGCCAAAAACCATAAAAACCACTAGAAACAGTAAATAGGCCAAAAACCATAAAAACGATTACAAACATTAAAATTTGCCAAAAATCATAAAAACAACTACAAACACTAAAATAAGCCAAAAACCATAAAAACCACTACAAACACTAAAATTGGCCAAAAACCATAAAAACCACTACAAACAATAAAATAGACCAAAAACCATAAAAACGATTACAAACACTAAAATTGGCCAAAAACCATAAAAACCACCACAAACACTAAAATAGGCCAAAAACCATAAAAACGATTACAAACACTAAAATTGGCTAAAAACCACTACAAACACTAAAATAGGCCAAAAACCATAAAAACGATTACAAACACTAAAATTGGCCAAAAACCATTAAAACGACCCTAAAATTGGCCAAAAACCATAAAAACGACTACAAATACTAAAATTGGCCAAAAACCACTACAAACACTAAAATTGGCCAAAAACCATAAAAACCACTACAAACATTAAAATAGGCCAAAAACCACTACAAACACTAAAATAGGCCAAAAACTATAAAAACGATTACAAACACTAAAATTGGCCAAAAACCATAAAAACCACTACAAACACTAAAATTGGCCAAAAACCATTAAAGCGACCCTAAAATTGGCCAAAAACGATAAAAACCACTACAAACACTAAAATAAGCCAAAAACCATAAAAACCACTACAAACACTAAAATAAGCCATAAACCATAAAAACGATTACAAACACTAAAATTGGCCAAAAACCATAAAAACGACTACAAACACTTAAAATTGGCCAAAAACCATAAAAACCACTAGAAACACTAAATAGGCCAAAAACCATAAAAACGATTACAGGTTTTTGGCATATTTTAGTGTTTGTAGTGGTTTTTATGGTTTTTGGCCAATTTTTAGTGTTTATATTCGTTTTTATGGTTTCTGGGCTATTTAGTGTTTGTAGTGGTTTTTATGGTTTTTGGCCTATTTTAGGGTCGTTTTTATGGTTTTTTTTTTGCTATTTTAGTGTTTGTAGTGGTTTTTATGGGTTTTTGCCTATTTTAGTGTTTGTAGTGGTTTTTATAGTTTTTGACGAATTTTAGTGTTTGTAATCGTTTTTATGGTTTTTGGCCTATTTTAGTGTTTGTGTTGGTTTTTATGGTTTTTGGCCAATTTTAGTGTTTGTAATCGTTTTTATGGTTTTTGGCCAATTTTAGTGTTTGTTGTGGTATTTATGGTTTGTGGCCTATTTTAGTGTTTGTAATCGTTTTTATGGTTTTTGGCCTATTTTAGTGTGTTGTAGTGGTTTTTATGGTTTTTGGCCAATTTTAGTGTTTGTAATCGTTTTTATGGTTTTTGGTCTATTTTAGTGTTTGTAGTGGTTTTTGGCCTATTTTAATGTTTATAGTGGTTTTTATGGTTTTTGACCAATTTTAGGGTCGTTTTAGTGGTTTTTGGCCAATTTTAGTGTTTGTAATCGTTTTTTTATGGTTTTTGGCATATTTTAGTGTTTGTAGTGGTTTTTATGGTTTTTGGCCAATTTTAGGGTCGTTTTTATGGTTTTTGGGCTATTTTAGTGTTTGTAGTGGTTTTTATAGTTTTTGGCCAATTTTAGCGTTTGTAGTCGTTTTTATTGTTTTTAACCAATTTTAGTGTTTGCAGTCGTTTTTATGGGTTTTCGCCAAAAACTATAAAAACCACTCCAAACACTAAAATAGGCAAAAAAAATCATAAAAACTACTACAAACACTAAAATAGCCCAAAAACCATAAAAACGACCCTAAAATTGGCCAAAAACCATAAAAACCACTACAAACACTAAAATAGGCCAAAAATCATAAAAACGATTACAAACATTAAAATTGGCCAAAAATCATAAAAACCACTACAAACACTAAAATAAGCCAAAAACCATAAAAACCACTACAAACAATAAAATTGGCCAAAAACCATAAAAACCACTACAAACAATAAAATAGACCAAAAACCATAAAAACGATTACAAACACTAAAATTGGCCAAAAACCATAAAAACCACCACAAACACTAAAATAGGCCAAAAACCATAAAAATGATTACAAACACTAAAATTGGCTAAAAACCACTACAAACACTAAAATAGGCCAAAAACCATAAAAACGATTACAAACACTAAAATTGGCCAAAAACCATTAAAACGACCCTAAAATTGGCCAAAAACCATAAAAACGACTACAAATACTAAAATTGGCCAAAAACCACTACAAACACTAAAATTGGCCAAAAACCATAAAAACCACTACAAACATTAAAATAGGCCAAAAACCACTACAAACACTAAAATAGGCCAAAAACTATAAAAACGATTACAAACACTAAAATTGGCCAAAAACCATAAAAACCACTACAAACACTAAAATTGGCCAAAAACCATTAAAGCGACCCTAAAATTGGCCAAAAACGATAAAAACCACTACAAACACTAAAATAAGCCAAAAACCATAAAAACCACTACAAACACTAAAATAAGCCATAAACCATAAAAACGATTACAAACACTAAAATTGGCCAAAAACCATAAAAACGACTACAAACACTTAAAATTGGCCAAAAACCATAAAAACCACTAGAAACACTAAATAGGCCAAAAACCATAAAAACGATTACAGGTTTTTGGCATATTTTAGTGTTTGTAGTGGTTTTTATGGTTTTTGGCCAATTTTTAGTGTTTATATTCGTTTTTATGGTTTCTGGGCTATTTAGTGTTTGTAGTGGTTTTTATGGTTTTTGGCCTATTTTAGGGTCGTTTTTATGGTTTTTTTTTTTGCTATTTTAGTGTTTGTAGTGGTTTTTATGGGTTTTTGCCTATTTTAGTGTTTGTAGTGGTTTTTATAGTTTTTGACGAATTTTAGTGTTTGTAATCGTTTTTATGGTTTTTGGCCTATTTTAGTGTTTGTGTTGGTTTTTATGGTTTTTGGCCAATTTTAGTGTTTGTAATCGTTTTTATGGTTTTTGGCCAATTTTAGTGTTTGTTGTGGTATTTATGGTTTGTGGCCTATTTTAGTGTTTGTAATCGTTTTTATGGTTTTTGGCCTATTTTAGTGTGTTGTAGTGGTTTTTATGGTTTTTGGCCAATTTTAGTGTTTGTAATCGTTTTTATGGTTTTTGGTCTATTTTAGTGTTTGTAGTGGTTTTTGGCCTATTTTAATGTTTATAGTGGTTTTTATGGTTTTTGACCAATTTTAGGGTCGTTTTAGTGGTTTTTGGCCAATTTTAGTGTTTGTAATCGTTTTTTTTATGGTTTTTGGCATATTTTAGTGTTTGTAGTGGTTTTTATGATTTTTGGCCAATTTTAGGGTCGTTTTTATGGTTTTTGGGCTATTTTAGTGTTTGTAGTGGTTTTTATAGTTTTTGGCCAATTTTAGCGTTTGTAGTCGTTTTTATTGTTTTTAACCAATTTTAGTGTTTGCAGTCGTTTTTATGGGTTTTCGCCAAAAACTATAAAAACCACTCCAAACACTAAAATAGGCAAAAAAAATCATAAAAACCACTACAAACACTAAAATAGCCCAAAAACCATAAAAACGACCCTAAAATTGGCCAAAAACCATAAAAACCACTACAAACACTAAAATAGGCCAAAAATCATAAAAACGATTACAAACATTAAAATTGGCCAAAAATCATAAAAACCACTACAAACACTAAAATAAGCCAAAAACCATAAAAACCACTACAAACACTAAAATTGGCCAAAAACCATAAAAACCACTACAAACAATAAAATAGACCAAAAACCATAAAAACGATTACAAACACTAAAATTGGCCAAAAACCATAAAAACCACCACAAACACTAAAATAGGCCAAAAACCATAAAAATGATTACAAACACTAAAATTGGCTAAAAACCACTACAAACACTAAAATGGGCCAAAAACCATAAAAACGATTACAAACACTAAAATTGGCCAAAAACCATTAAAACGACCCTAAAATAGGCCAAAAACCATAAAAACGACTACAAATACTAAAATTGGCCAAAAACCACTACAAACACAAAAATTGGCCAAAAACCATAAAAACCACTACAAACATTAAAATAGGCCAAAAACCACTACAAACACTAAAATAGGTCAAAAACCATAAATACGATTACAAACACTAAAATACGCCAAAAACCATAAAAACGATTACAAACACTAAAATAGGCCAAAAACCATAAAAACCACCCTAAAATTGGCCAAAAACCATAAAAACCACTACAAACACTAAAATAGGCCAAAAACCATAAAAACGATTACAAACACTAAAATTCGCCAAAAACTATAAAAACCACTACAAACACTAAAATAGGCCAAAAACCATAAAAACCACTACAAACACTAAAATTGGCCAAAAACAATAAAAACCACTACAAACACTAAAATAAGCCAAAAACCATAAAAACGACTACAAACACTAAAATAGCCAAAAACCATAAAAACCATTATAAACACTAAAATTGGCCAAAAACCATAAAAACCACTACAAACACTAAAATAGGCCAGAAACCATAATAAACACTACAAACACTAAAATAGGCCAAAAACCATAAAAACGATTACAAACACTAAAATTGGCCAAAAACCATAAAAATGATTACAAACTTGATAGAACCTTCTGCTCCCACTGCATTGATGTGGGGACAAAATCGTGATAGTTCTTCAAACTTTCTAGCATATTCAGCTACAGTCATACTGCCCTGCTCCAATTTCAGGAACTCAATCTCCTTCTTGGTCATTACGTTAGTTGGGAAATATTTTGCCAAGAATTCATTCCTAAAGTTGTTCCAAGTCATAAGAGTACCAGCAGCTATCATCCTCTGACGTGCATTGCCCCACCAGAAGTCAGCTTCATCAGTTAATCGGTGAGTAGCCATCATCACTTTTTGCGCATCGATCGCCTCCATGACCCGAAAGATCCTTTCAATCTCTTGTAACCACTTGTAAGCATCATCAGGATTGTGACCTCCATCAAATTTTGGAGGCACTTGCTTCATAAACTGATTTAGTTTGCGCTCATCATTACCTCCCTGCTGATTCTGACTTCTCTGAATAGCTTGAGCTACGGCAGTCAAAGCGTTTGCGATTGCGTGGTCATTACGTCCTGCCATTTCTGAAAAATTTCTGAAAATTAATAACAACGCGACTTGGTCCGACTAGACCGACTTGCTCTGATACCAATTGTAACACCCTCAAACTCCCATTGGTTTTATTAAATGATTTATTTACCGAAGGAGTGTTACTTCACTTCAAATTAATTTCTAAACGACGTAAAATTTCAGCAAAAATTAAAAGTTAAATAAAAACATAAATCCTGAAGCTTGGATTAAAATTCACTACAACGAATAACATGGTTCAATAGTCTTAGGTGGAAAACAACTGAAATTCCAATAGTTTTGAATGTAAAAATAACTGAAAAATGTAAATAAGAGTTCCCCTCCCAATTGACTTCCTATCAGAGCGACTCAATTTATTGAAAGCAGGAAAAGAAGATAGCGCCCTAAAGCCATCCTCGACACGCGGCAGCTAAGACTCATCTGTTACCTGAAAAATCTACGATTGCACATCGTAGGGTTAAACCATAGGGGGACAAAGGGGTTAGTAACGAAATCACATAAGAAACCGAAAATAATAGCAACACCAATTATAATAAGACCTAGAAGTCAACGAAAATAAAATGTCATCATCTTTGAACAATCAAACACAACGTTGTCAACTTATTAATTAACAAAAATAAAACAACTCATAAATATAATGACGGCAACACGATGAATGGCGGCGCAACGAATACCATGGCAACACGACAAACGGCAGCACAGTGGCCACCATAGCAACACGACAAACGGCAGCTCAACGGCCACCATAGCAACACGACAAACGGCTTATTTAATGATAATTTCAATTATGATTTTCAACATCTTACAACCACATATTAGCACAAGAACAATTACTCAACAACAATTTATCAACACAATCAGAAATCGGTACCGAAACTAGACTACTAAATGCCTTAACTTATATTCTTAAGTGAGTAGTGCAAATTAGCAACGTAAATCATGCATTTATTGATCAATTCATAGCATATTTAAGCACACGTATAATGGTCAAACAATTGTCTTACTGTAACTCTTTTTCTTCTTCTTTTTTTTTTTTATTTAATTAAAACTCCTTTGAATTATTAATTTTCAAAAATAATATATTTCTATCTTAAAAAAAAGAACCAAAGCAACACTTTAAATTAAGAGAATAGATTCATGACAATTCATATGGCTAATCAATTTTCATCAATGGGCAAAATTAAATTAATTATGAAATCCACCTCTCTATCTCGACATAAAAAAAATCAAATGAATTCAAACAACAAATTGGTAAAGTGTTATATATATCTAGTCCTATGCTTTGTTTGGGCCTTGTTTAGTTTCTTTTGGTCATGTATCTTGACGCTTTGTAACCTTACTTAGTCTTTCCTGGCACATCTTGTGCTGGGAGGATGATTGGTTCATTTTATATATATATATATATATATATATATATATATATATATATATATATATAGGGGAGGGATCAAATTACACCGGTGTAACATTTGAGTAATGTTACACCGCTCAATAATGCTTCAATGAATACAAATTTTACAAAATCCACCGTTGGATTGAAAGTTTATATCATATAGATCATTCATGTTCAATTCTATAAAAATCTAAAATCATTTGATATGTTATTGATATTGATCAAGCTTAACGGTATTCAATAAAAACACATAAAGCGTTAATCTTGATCGGTCTCAATAACATATCAAACGATTTTAGATTTTTGTAAAATTGAACATGGATGATCTAAATGATATAAACTTTCAATCCAACGGTGGATTTTGTAAAATTTGTTTTCGTTGAAGCGTTATTGAGCGGTGTAACATTGCTCAAATGTTACACCGGTGTAATTTGATCCCTCCCCATATATATATATCTCATTTTGGTTTGTTCAAAAAAATATATATATACTTTGAATTTAAAATCAAGACCATGTATCACATGAAGCAGGAAACTCATGAAACTCTTTTCTCAAAACTGAATACATATGTACAGAATGCCATAAACTCCACATTTGAATTTCAACATATTCATGAGTTATCGTATCTCCGAATATAAGTCCAAATCAAAAGCAAACATGGGATTAAACACAATTTAGTCAAAGCCTATACATATAGCTATGAGTATATCATCATGAACCCAGCATCAAAATTATTATTCTCAGAACAAGACCATCATTGAAACTTCAGAAAAACAATAGAATATTCTATATGGACCTTGCAGCATAACAATTATGAAATTTCATATTGAAAAGCAACGATCAAAACAAGAATTGTAGATAACTCAAGCATATGAAAAGAAGAGAAAACTATACTTATAATCACTAAAGAAAATTCAGCTTAAAGTAAAATCGTTAAACGCCCTTACTTGAATTTGTAGTGATTTTCCCTAAGCTTGAGGTATGAGACTTCTCTTCTTTCCCTTCCTCTTCTCCTCCCACGTATTCTTTCTCTCTATTATCACACCGTATAATTTTTGTTTCTTTGTTGATTGTGTAGAGTCTTGCCTTGCCTTTTTTTTTAAAATAAGGCCAAGGGACAAGTTCTATTATTATTATTAAAACCTAATAAGGAAATTAAAACTATGTTTATTCCTTTTAATGGAAATTAAAACATTGTTTATTTCTTTCTTATCCCTGCCTCTATCAATATCTTAACTGCACCTCCTTAATATGCTCTCACACCTCGGTATATAATTTTCTACTCCTTTTTCTTTTAATTTTTATTTTCTAATTAACAACATCGTTATTTTTATTTATCAATTATTTAATAATTCGTCACACAAAATAATTAAACAAACATCATCAATCAACACTACACCTAAATAATTAAAATACGAGGAAATATTAATTTTTGGGGTGTTACATAGGCCACAAACCACTACAAACACTAAAATAGGCCAAAAACCATAAAAACGACTTCAAACACTAAAATTGTCCAAAAACCATTAAAACGACCCTAAAATTGGCCAAAAACCATAAAAATACTAAAATAAGCTGAAAAACATAAAAACCACTACAAACACTAAAATAGGCCAAAAACCATAAAAACGATTACAAACACTAAAATTGGCCAAAAACCATTAAAACGACTACAAATACTAAAATTGGCCAAAAACGATAAAAACCACTACAAACACTAAAATAGGCCAAAAACCATAAAAACCACTACAAACACTAAAATAGGCCATAAACCATAAAAACGATTACAAACACTAAAATTGACCAAAAATCATAAAAACCACTACAAACACTAAAATAAGCCAAAAACCATAAAACCACTACAAACACTAAAATTGGCCAAAAACAAAAAAAAACCACCACAAACACTAAAATAGGCCAAAATAAAAACGATTACAAACACTAAAATTCGCCAAAAACTATAAAAACCACTACAAACACTAAAATAGGCAAAAAACCATAAAAACCACTACAAACACTAAAATAGCCAAAAAACCATAAAAACGACCCTAAAATAGGCCAAAAACCATAAAAACCACTACAAACACTAAAATTGGCAAAAAAACCATAAAAACCTGATGCGAAAATTGATCAAGAAGAGCTGGAAATCAACACATGTGACAATCACCAAGGAGTTAATGGCGTGGGGTCCTTTGCTAGCCATCATCAAGGGCTGAGTTTAATTACTTGGCTATTTTAGTCATTTTAAAATCACCAAGTTAAAACAAATAATATCAGCCATTTGAATCCTATTCTGATCAGTTACAAAGGAGCAAAATAAGGAGCACTAAAGACAATTCAAGGCCTTAAATTCCTCCCAGCTAGTCATTGGAAAAGGAGTTACATAGCTGATAGAATAATGTCATTTTATTACTAGTGTAATTGTCTTTTATGCTGTACTTTATTATCAGTTTTAAATAAGCTAATCTTAGCACTATATTTCGGCTATATATGCCATGTATGCTGGTCATTTTAAAAAGACAGAAAAAAAAGAACAGTTCAAGTTAACATAGAATTTGTGTCTACATTTTCGAAAGATTATTTGCAAGTGTCGTCTTGAGAATAACCCGATTAGCTCAATTGGTGTTGAGTGCTAATCTCTTTGTTAAACTATTGGTGTAGTCTAACATTGCCTATCCCTTGCTGTTTCATTAAAACACAAAAACTATCCAAAAACACTTAGCAGAATTCGACTAATAAGGGTGGTACCTATTAACTTCGATATTGGTTGTTTGCTTCCGCTACCCTTACGAATTAAAACACTCTAATTAGTACCATTGGTGGTATCAGAGCTTCGGCTCTGAATCCTTGTTACGTGACAATGGTGGATTTCAACAGCGATGATTTCATGGACAGATTGCGTGAAGCCTTAAGGAGCGTCAATTTGGAAGATGAACGACGAAGGCCTAGAAGGGGTGAACCACGTCCAAACGTGGATGAATTCAAAATCACCGAGCTACCTGAATTCAATGGCAGTGCAGACCCGGAGGTTTATTTGGAATGGGAGCGCAAGATCGATAGAATGTTTGACTTCAAGGATCTTCACGATGAGAAGCGTTGTAAGTATGCTATTCTGAAACTTAGCAAAAGTGCATCGTTGTGGTATGAGGGCTTGAAGGCTCGAAGAATACGAGATAGGAAGGAGAAAATCAGTTCTTGGGAGTCCTTGAAAAGAAAGTTGCGCAAAAGATATGTGCCATCGAACCACAGATTGAACTTGTATAAGAAGATTTCAGATTTAGTACAAGGCAAAATGAGTGTTGCTGAGTACATTGATGAATTCGAAAACCTATGCCTAATGGGTGAGTTGGAGGAAAATGAAGAGCAAAGAATGAGCCGTTTTCTTCGTGGTCTGAATAAGAATATAGCATTTGCTGTTGAGCTATGTAATTATACTGACTTCAACACTTTGAGCACCTTGTGCTTAAAAATTGAAAATCAAAATAAGAGCAGATATAATGCTGGGAGTTCAAGTGGTTGGTCCAAGGGAGGTGTGTCGGGTAGTGCAAATGCAGCCCCTAGCACTAAACCAAATGTGACTCAACCAAAACAGGGTGAGCCTACTCCTAAACAGTCTAGTACTGCACCCAAAGAGACTAGCCTGTCGAAGGTTAGGTGTTTCAAGTGTCAAGGCTTTGGACACTTTGCTAGAGCTTGTCCTAATCAACGAGTTGTGACCCTTAGAGAAGCGGTTAGCATGCGTGATGAGTTGGTTAAGGAAGAGGAAGAATCTGGTGGCAATGTTGACATGGATGGACCTGAAATTGTCGAAGATGTCGACGATGAGGTAGAAGAATATGGACCTCCCATCTATGATACTTTGATGCTTAGAACTTTACAAGCTAAAACTGTACCCTTGGATGGGGATCAAAGGAATCAAATCTTCTACACTAAGTGCCAAGTGAAGGATAAATGGTGTAGTGTCATTGTGGATGAAGGTAGTTGTACCAATGCAGCTTCAACTGAAATGGTGTCTAAATTAGGATTACTCACAACAAAACATCCTAGACCTTATGCACTACATTGGTTGGACAATGGGAGTAGTATAAAAGTTACAAGACAGACTTGTGTGGGGTTAACCATGGGGTCTTATGTTGATTAGATCTTGTGTGATGTTGTGCCTATGGATGCAAGTCATATACTTTTGGGACGTCCTTGGCAATCTGATAGAGATGTGACGCATAGAGGAAGATCAAATGAGCATGAATTGAACTACAAAGGCAAGAGGATTGTGCTGAAACCTATGACATCAAGCGAAGTCCGTTCCATGACTACAAAAAGAGGTAAAAGGCCTAGCCTCACTATGTTTGCTACTGAAAATGAAGTGAAAAATGCTATTGATAATGGTGAATTAGTTTACATGTTGGTTGCAAAGAATGCTAAACAGGATGATATCGAAACTCCTCTTAAACAACAATTGGAGGCTGTCTTGGGTGAGTATGAAGATGTGTTTCCAATTGAACTACCAACTGGTTTGCCACCTATTCGTGGAATTGAGCATCAAATTGATCTAATTCCGGGAGCTCCATTACCAAACAAGGCTGCCTATAGGTGTAATCCGGAGGAGACAAAAGAGTTGCAACGGCAAATTGAAGAATTGATCAGCATGGGTTATGTGCGTGAATCAATGAGTCCTTGTGCTGTCCCGACGTTGCTGGTTCCTAAGAAGGATGGTTCATGGAGAATGTGTATCGATAGTAGAGCGGTGAACAACATAACCATCAAATATCGCTTTCCCATTCCAAGGTTAGATGATATGCTTGATGAGTTACACGGGTCGGTTATATTCTCAAAAATCGATCTAAGGAGTGGGTATCACCAAATCAGAATGCGTGAAGGTGATGAATGGAAGACGGCGTTCAAGACCAAGCATGGTCTATATGAATGGCTGGTTATGCCGTTTGGACTCACGAATGCACCTAGCACCTTCATGAGGCTCATGAACGAAGTACTCAAGCCCTTTTTGGGTAAGTTTGTTGTTGTTTATCTTGACGATATCTTGGTGTATAGCAGGTCTAATGAGGAGCATTTCACTCATTTAAAACAAATCTTTGAAACCCTAAGAGCACAAAAACTCTATGGGAAGAAGGAGAAGTGTGATTTCTTGGTTGAAAGTGTGGTGTTCCTTGGATATGTTGTGTCTAAAGATGGAGTATCGGTTGATCAAATAAAGGTGGATGCTATCAAAACATGGTCAAGTCCTACAACAGTTTCGGAGGTGAGATCTTTCCATGGTCTTGCATCATTTTATCGACGCTTTATCCAGAATTTCAGCACTATAACAAGTCCTATTACTGAATGTTTGAAGAAGGGTGCGTTTGTGTGGAATGAGCAAGCACAAAAGGCTTTTGAATTGATTAAGTTAAAGCTTTGTGAAGCTCCTGTTTTAGCTTTGCCCGACTTCACTCAACCATTTGAGGTTGAATGTGATGCTAGTGGGGTTGGCATTGGAGCTGTTTTGATACAAAACAAAAGGCCTATAGCTTATTTCTCATAGAAACCCTGGGGAGCTCGATTGAACTATTGCACCTATGACAAGGATTTCTATGCCATTGTAAGAGCTCTTGATCATTGGAGTCATTATTTGCGTTCTAACCACTTTGTATTGCATTCAGATCACGAGTCTTTAAAGTATATCAACGGATAACAAAAGTTGAGTCCAAGGCATGCTAAATGGGTTGAATTTCTTCAATCTTTTAATTTCTCTTCAAAATACAAAGATGGTAAGAGTAACGTGGTGGCTGATGCACTTTCAAGGAGGTATGCTTTGATTTCAATTCTCGAAACTCGCTTACTTGGTTTTGAGACTTTGAAAGACTATTATAAAGAGGATGTAGATTTTGGTGAGATATACTCTAACTGTGAAAATAGAGCATTTGGGAAGTACATAATGCAGGGTGGATTTTTGTTCAAAGAGAATCGGCTTTGCATCCCAAGGCATTCCATTCGTGAGTTGCTAGTTCGTGAGGCTCATGGTGGGGGTTTGGCTGGTCACTTTGGCATTACAAAATCCCTGGAGATTTTAAAAGAACACTTTCATTGGCCAAAGATGTTAGGAGATGTGCAAAAGGTCATTAGCAAGTGTGTTACTTGTCATATGGCAAAGAGTTCTTTCAAACCAGGAGCATATACTCCATTACCAACACCTAGTGGTCCTTGGATGGACGTAAGCATGGATTTCATTGTGGCTTTGCCCCGCACACAGCGAGGTAAGGATGCTATTATGGTTGTTGTTGATAGGTTTTCAAAGATGGCACACTTTGTAGCTTGTCACAAAACAGATGATGCCAGTAACGTTGCTGATTTGTACTTTCGTGAGATTGTACGCTTACATGGAGTTCCTAAAACTATTGTTTCCGATCGTGATTCAAAGTTTTTGAGTTATTTTTGGAATACATTATGGAGGAAATTGGGTACTAAGTTGCTGTTTAGTACTTCCCATCACCCTCAAAACGATGGGCAAACAGAGGTGACTAATAGAACTCTTGGTACTTTGCTGCGTGGCTTGGTTAATAAAACTCAAAAGGATTGGGACTTGAAGTTAGCTCATGCCGAGTTTGCCTACAATCGATCCACTACATATGCTACTAACCATTCTCCTTTTGAAGTTGTTTATGGTGTGAATCCTTACTTGCCATTGGATCTGATGGCTATGCCAAAGGAGGAATTAGTTCATCCAGATGCCGAGGCCAAACTCAATTCAATGATGAAACTACATGAGCAAGTGCGAGAAAGAATCAAGGCTGTAAATGAAGCCTACAAGCAAAAGTCTAAGAATAAGAAGCCTAAGTTGTTCAACGAAGGTGATCTTGTATGGGTCCATTTGAGAAAAGAGAGATTCCTGATCACCGTCGTTTCATGATCAAAATAATTTTAAAATAAGTAGTACAAGGTAGTAACCTTGGTCGTTTCGCAAGAACTCACAATCGGTTTAACAATGTTAGAATCAATTTAAAGATTACAAATTGGGGGTTTTCGGTTTTGAAAACAGTAACAACAATAACGAATTTAATCAATGTGAAAGTAATCAATCCATTGGTTTTAGGAAATCTTGTTTATCATCTATCCTAGGTTCTCATAAGATTGTTCGTTAGTTTATGCTGGGCTGATTATAGAACTAATTTAACAAGCGAAAATCAATTCTATAAAGAATCGTTGATTAAGCACCAACATGTTCAATTGACTATGGGGATGATCAAGCGTCACCGATAACATAGATAAAATCATAACAATAATTCATTCAGCCCCTTTTTACAAGCGAAAAAGCATATATCAATTTCTATTCAAATTAATTTATACAAGCGATGAATGAATTCGAATGGTCTCGATAGTATGAATATGAAATAGAATAATTAAGCATCAATTGTATCAAACTCATACATAAAGAAGGAGACACGAAAATTGATATATGATAAGCATAAACATATGAATTGATAATAAAACCGAACCTCAAGAATCAAGAACAAAATTCCTTACACCAATGGATTGAAAATAAGTTTAGTTCTCCATGAAGGTAGTGGCTGCTCTGGGGATTGGTTTCTCGTGAAATCAGAATGAATAAATATGCCCTAGCTGTCTTTTTTTCCGGTTTAAATAATACATGGAAACGGGCCTTAAAACAATTGGGCCGAAAACATAAAGTTGTGCTGAAAGTTAATAATTTAATTCGTCTGGAACATAAACGTAATTATTCGACTCATTTGCGCTCCGAATTGACTTGAGGCTTCAACACAAAAGTTGTAGCTCTCTTTCTCAGCTTTCCAACTCATCTTCCCGCGCCTCAATCCGGTATACGTAGCTCCAGTTATGACCTACAGACTGCGAAGGTGTCATGTTATTATTAATTCAGAAAATAAGTGACGAAAATAAAATAAAGCTAGAAATAAACTTAAATATAAAAACACATTAAAATGGTGAAAATAATGAAATAAACCATAGGAATACTTGAGTACAATAGTAGAAGAATGTGCATTAAAATGCACTGATCAAATTCCCCCACACTTGAACTTTTGCACTACGAGCAAAACTCAAATGAAAAAAAACTTAAAAACAAATCACAAGCAGTCAACATATTCCAGGTTTCAAGCTTCAAACCTTGGGTCAAAATTCAAAGATTGGCACAATTCTTATCTATCAACTTTCAATAATAATCTTGCGTGTGTGTGTATTGTCTCCCACTGTCAACCAAAGTAATGTCAAGATCTCTCTCTGGAACTACCATTCTAGATGCTAAGCTGTCTTTCTTTTCCTATAATTTTGGGTTTAACCAGAATTTCAGACTAGGGGGGGCTATTTCTTTTCAAGAGATCCAAAGCTTTTCAACATCAACTCAGGGGAAACTACTCTCAAGCTTTATTATTGTTTATTGTTATTTATTACTAGGGATAAACCTGTGCGTTGCACGGGAAAATTAAAATATTTTTATAAATAAAAAATAATAATTGCGATAACTATAATCACATATAGTTAAATAATAGATATTATTTTAAAATATGATTATATTTAATATTAGTATATGAGTAAAAAAAAAGTTGTTTAGAAATATTAGATTTTTTATTAATTTATATCGTAGTTTGTTTACATTTTAATGTAATAGATCTCTTATAATATTTCATAAGTTTGAAAGGATGTATCATTTTTTATTTTATTAGTGTAATAATATAAGATTTTAGTTTTCTTTATATGAGTTGCAATTTTATAGTCAAATGTCACTTTGTTTTTTATTTTTGATGTATCCCTTATTTTATTATTTTCAATAAGAGTTGGAGGCATACCTAATTATACTTGTAGACAATATTGCTCATGAGAAATGTTAAAAAAAGTTTTGATTATAGAATATGATTCATATATGGTGGCGTTGACTATTTGTTCCACGTGTTCTCATTTTTTGAAAATTATGTATCAAATAGCATATTTTGCTTACTACGTTCTATGCAATTTAAGGTTCCAAATAGCTTATCTACTTACTCATCTCTCGTTTTCTTGGAGTTTATTCTCACTTATTCACTTGGTGAAATTTTATTCCAACTTTATTAGTCCCAATTTTTTAGTCTATTGTTTGGTTCACTTTTTTTTTTTTGCTTGGTCCTTTTGTTTTTGGTTTGTTTTTCTTTTTCTTGGTGAGGTTTGTGTCTCTTCAAAATTATTGTTAGTTTTTGTCCCTCTTATTTAATATTTTCTTGAACATTTATTTTCTTATTATATTATATAAACTTGAATATTTATTGTTGTCAGTATATAAGTTTGGACGAAGATTTTATATATTTGAATTTTGGTTAAGGTAAAGAAAGTCTTATAGATGAATTTAAGATTTAACATGTGTCATCTTCTTATTTGCTTAAAAAAATGTCATCTTATTCTTATAAATATTCCACTATTTTATTTTCAGCCGTAACGTAAACATTCTTTTAGAATATGTACTTAATTTATCCAAAAAGTTATATTATTATGTAAATTAAATTAATAATTTTTGAATTGTTGGTGAATTTTAGTTGTGTGTAAATATGTTTAAATATATGTGTGATTATATTTTCTAAATATATGTAAATATATTTTAACATCTACGGTTTTAATAATTTCTAAAATTTATTTTGACAAATGAGCATCAACAATTTTTATTTAATAATTTTTGTCTTTTTTTAATTTAATTTAGAAAGTTTTTAGTACAATTCTAAGTGGGAGGAAAAAGTATTGAGCACAATTTCTAAACTAACATGTTTTTAGCACAATTCTTTTCATCGATTCATTTTATGGTTGTAAGAATAAGATGGCATGCGTAGATTAAAATAGGACCGTCCATTAAAATTCATATATACTCATATTGAACCATCCAGATTTAGGCAAGTGTTATACGATAAATGCATGAAGATTATATATTTGGACAACCTCTAAGTCAATTTGAATCAATATAACTTCTTGCATGTATTACAATTATAAAAACCGCAAGACTTGAGTGTCAACTACAAAAAAAAAAACTTATTTTAATTTCTACTTTGTTTTTGTTTCTATATTTCTCTTGATCGAGATCAAGTAGATCACATACACATTGTAGACAATATAATATTTAAAAATGAGACACATATTTATATTTCTAAATTATTTGGATTGTCATCTTTTAATTGAATTCCTCCAACATCAATATACCCTCGATCTATATAAATTTTAAGGCACTTCAAAATCAATAAATAGAAGTCTCTTTTATCCTCTTCAACTTATTCACATGAAAATAATTAATTATATTTCCATTAATCAACAATTTTTTATACAAATCTTTTACCTTATATAAAATAATAAATGAAAAAGAAAATAAGAAACAAATAAGCTAAAACATTAGACTAATAAAATAATAAATGAAAAAGAAAAGTTGTCTAATTACAAACATTATATCAATAAAAAAAATGATGGTTTACAAACTGCCATTAGAGTTACATACACATCCTTACATGATGTGTCATTTCATAGGCTTTATAAGGAGCAAAGATGCAACGTAAGCAAAAATATAAGTATGTTTTATCCTGTTCTCCTCATTCACATGAAAAAATAGTCATATTCATATTAATCGATTCAACTCAAAGTTTAATTAATCATCGAACAAAACACCAGTTGATATTTAAAAAAATATCCAACCTAAAAAAGAAATAAAAAAATGATTAGAGATGTTCTAAACTCAGAGTAATAGAAAAATTTCAATTTACAAACATATTAATAGGCAACTATCACATATATGTATATCAATTTCTTAATCAATCACATGTAGAAATACCTGATATTCTAAGAGGTTAGACACCATCACATACCAAAGACAAAAACCAATATACTTATGATGTAACTATATATATGCACACAATAGCTTTTAAATCAATTCAAGACACTATAATGTGTAACTTTAAGATATGGAAGGTGAAGATGCATAACTTTTTCTCATGGAGATGTTAGACAAAGAAACCATAGAGTTTTTGCCATGAGATAGATAAATTAAAATTTTGTTAAAACATAGAAGGTAGACTTCCTGGTATGGTGGTGGTGATAATTAGCTTTTGGGTTAACTTTATATAGAGCTTGTGTTTGATAATTAGCTAAATTTACATATTCAATATTAGTGTCTCCAAGAATTCTTTGTTTTCAATTGCATTAATAAGAAATTGTAACATACAATATATATTTTAATAAGATATTGCAATGCAATTAAAACAATAACATGATGCATCATTCCACCTTTCATTACTTGCAATTCATTTTTGTTTCAATTCAACAACAATAAATTGTGTTAGTTTTTTTTTAATTTATTATTATTGTTTATTATTTATTATTAGAGTAACTCTATTATATGAAATATGAAAATGTTTTAATAAAGATTGTAGACTTTTCTTATAGAGTGTCACATCATCACAATAACTTATATGTCTAAGTAGAGTCATAAAATTAGAAGTATGATCCCTTTTAATTCATTAGGCTAAGTAGAAGTATGGTCCCTTTGGTTTCAAGCAATCCCTTCTAAACAATATAAGTAATGAAGAATGATCCCTTTTTAATTCATTTAGTATTGAAAGAATATATTTCAAGCAAGAGAGACACACATTTTTTTTATTATTAAATTCAGTTCTTTAAGGGATTGATCAAAGAGGTTTGGAATATCAAAGTGAGTCACTTGCTTGAAATATAATGATTCCTTTTTTTATTAGTATTGAAAGAATTCCAATAGTCATGAATATTTTGTGGTTATATAAATCTTATATATTAGTTGGTCCATTTTAATTTAATAATTTTTCATTTTAGTTAGTTGGTCCCTTGTAAGAAGTTATATAGTGATAATTTGATATATTGATAATTAAAATAAAAAAGATTTAATTAAAGATAATTAAAATTAAAATGATTTAATTAAAGGAGATGATGAAAAGGTTATATAGTGATAATTTGATAATTAAAATTAAAATGATTTAATTAAAGATAATTAAAATTAAAATGATTTAATTAAAGGAAATGATGAAAATGTTTTTTAATAGAGATTGTAAACTTTTCTTATAGAGTGCCACATCATCAAAATACTTGATTGTGAGCAACTCAACATTCCTTTTACTTGTAAAAGAATTAAAATAAAAATGATTTAATTAAAGATAATTAAAATTAAAATGATTTAATTAAAGGAGATGATGAAAAGGTTATATAGTGATAATTTGATAATTAAAATTAAAATGATTTAATTAAAGATAATTAAAATTAAAATGATTTAATTAAAGGAAATGATGAAAATGTTTTTTAATAGAGATTGTAAACTTTTCTTATAGAGTGCCACATCATCAAAATACTTGATTGTGAGCAACTCAACATTCCTTTTACTTGTAAAAGATTATTTATTGTTTTTAAGCTTTAGGTACTACTCCACCTTTTCACCTGACGGGATCTTACATGTAATAAGTCCAACCTGTTACTCAGAGTAGAGCATCCTACACAGCACTTGTTCCTCCAGTTTCGGGCACAGGAACTTGTTCCTCCAGTTTCGGGCACAGGAACTTATTATATTCATTATTTTTAGCTCTTAAGCAGTTTCCTTTTTTCTCAATTAATAGCAATGATCGGTCTATCTGTTACTCTAGCCTTACCCCCACACTTAGTTCTAATCATACCCTCCATTATATTCAAATTAGAGAACTTAGTCTAAAGAATAAATATTTCAGAGGTTTATCTAGACATTACTAAGTTTGACAGTGTTCGAGCAGTTGTGCATTAAGTTGCAAAGACTATCATGTCAAGTATCAAAACAAAAATCTCCAAAAATTTCACTGACCCTACAGCTATCTGCCCTAGCCTTAGAACATGTGACTACTCATGACAATTTTTTTTTTTTTTTTTTAACACAAGATGTAAATGTAAAATGTCCCTCCCCCACACTTAAACCAGACAGTGTCCGCAATGTAATAATAAGAATAAAGTGAGAAAAAGGAAGGAACACACCCGAGGGAGCTAAGGTGTAGCGGCTGGAGTGTAGGAAGGCTCCTCCAAGGGAAGCTCTTCAACAGTTTCTTCAAGCATCAGCCTTTCATGGAGCAGCTTCAGCTGCCATCCGTTTACTTTGAACCCTTTGTCAGTACCTGCATTTTTGATTTCTGGTATGTCAGCCAATGTCCACTCAATAGCCTATTTATGTTTCTTCAAAACCTGCAAAAGCTTATTTTCTTTAACAAAATCATGGTTAGAAGAAATTATAACCGGAAGTGTTTCATCCCTCTCTAGATAAGCATATTTAAGATTTTCAGGGAGTGACTTCAGCTCTAAGGAAGGTGGCTCTTCAATGGATGGTATGCTTGGGGTAGCCAGAATGTCAAGAACTTCAGCTGCATAGACATCTTCATCAACAATTTTATCTTCACCTGTATGAAAGTTATTATCCTGCAAGGCAGATGCAATCTCAGAGCAAAGGTTAGTGTTAGTACATGAATCAAAATCTGCGGAAAAGAATTCAGGACAGGTCTCACCAACCAACTCAGAAACCAAATCCATATAAAAAACAGAGTGTTCCTCTAAGGGATGTTTCATGGCATCAAAAATGTTAAATTTAACGACAATGTCGCCAAACTCCATGAACATTGTGCCATCATAAACATCAATTTTTGTTTTTGCCGTCCTCATGAAGGGTCGGCCTAGAATAATGGGTGCCCTGCTGGAATTAGTTTCTCCCTCCATATCTAAAATGTAGAAGTCTGCAGGAAAAATTAAGTCATTAACTTGTACAAGGACATCTTCTAACACTCCAACAGGGCGGGCATTACTCCTATTCGCCAATTGAACAATCAAACCTGTAGGCTGCAAAGGACCAAGATCAAGGTTATTATAAACATAAGTAGGCATAACATTAATGCCTGCTCCCAGATCAAGCATGCAATTTTCAAACTTTCTATCCCCAATGGAACAAGGAATAGTAAAAATTCCTGTATCCTTGCACTTTTATGGCAGAGTCTGACTGAGAACTGAGACATTTGCCGAGGAACTGGATTTGGGATGAATGAGAGAAGAAACATTTCTCCCCAAACTGACTCTATCATTTTCCTTCACCTTCCTCTTGTTTGTGCACAAATCTTTCAAGAATTTTGCATATTTAGGGATCTGCTTAATTGCATCAAGAAGAGGAATGTTAACTGCTACTTTTCTGAATGTATCAAGAATCTCTTTCTCTTCCTCAACTGTCTTCTTTTTATTTTTCTGCACCCTTTGAGGAAAAGGAATTGATGGCACATATACTTTTTCAGTTCTAGTTTCAGTTGTAACAGAAGGTTCAATAACATTTTCAGGTTCAGGAGTAGATGATGATGCAATGGTTTTCTTCTTCTTTTTCTCTAGAGCTGGTTCCGATACTCTTCCGGATCTCAAGGTAATTGCACTCACATTTGAATTCGGCACTGATTGTGCAGGAAGGTTACCCGAGCCCTGAGCTTGCAGTTGGCCTATTGCATTAGCCATTTGTCCCATCTGTGTTGTCAGATTCTGAATGCTAGCATCTGTTCGTTGTTGATATTGTGTGCTATTTAGAACCAGCTCCTTGACATGGTCCTCCAATAAAGGTCCGGAGGCAGCCGCAGGTGGTGCAGCCGCAGGCGGTGTGTTTTGTTGCGCGGTTGGATTCCCATACCGCAGAAGTGGGTGGTTCGCCCAACTATGATGGTACCTGTTAGTGGAAAGGTCAGGAGAGTTGTACCTGTTTTGATTGTTGCCTCGATTGTAAAGGTTTGCTGCGTATGCTTGAGGCAACTCAGTGATCGACTCATCTTGCAAAATGGGGCATGTATCAGTCGGGTGCTCAGAAGAAGTACAAATACCACACACTTTTGTTGGTTGAGCTTTACTAACTGCCAACTGTTTCACCAAAGAAGTAAGCTCATCAATTCTTGTTTCAATTCTGGTTTCTAGAGCCTTGATGGAAGAAGAGGAAGAAGAAGACTGAATCTCATTCACACTCACAGAATTATTCCTAGTTGTGAACTGTTGCGAATTGAGTGACATGTTCTCAATCAAGGCCTTGGCAGCAGCTGGAGTTTTATCAACAAGTGCTCCACCACTAGAAGCATCCAAAATGTTTCTATCCATTGGTAGCAACCCCTCGTAGAAATACTGGATGAGTAATTGCTCGGTGATCTGGTGTTGAGGACAACTGGAAACTAATTGCTTGAATCTTTCCCAGTATTCTGCCAATGCTTCGTTTCCCTGCCTAATGCCGCATATTTCTTTTCTGATTGACGCAGCTCTAGAAGCAGGAAAGTATCTCTCTAGAAAGACCTTCTTCAAATCATTCCAAGTTGTGATAGAATTCGGCTCAAGATAGTACAACCAATCTTTGGCAGCACCCTGGAGCGAGAATGGAAAAGCTCTGAGCTTGATGTGATCTTCTGTTATACCTTCAGGCCTCAATGGTGTAGAACAAACAACCTGAAATTCCTTCAAATGCTTATGCGGATCCTCACCTGCAAGACCAATAAACTTGGGCAACAAGTGTATCAAACCAGATTTCAATTCAAAAGGAATATCAACGTCAGTATATTGGATGCATAGATCATTGTAATTGACATCAGGAGCAGCAAGCTGCCTTAGTGTTCTTTGTTCAGCCATGTTATCAAAAGCAAGTTTAGAATCAAATAAAGTATGCAAAGGGAAACTATGTAAGAATCAGAATCAGACTCGTTAATGAAACAAAACGAAAGAAGAGATATGGTTAAAATAGATTCAGAAAAATATAAAAACACGACATTTAGTCTAATTAAGTAAAATAAGAATTTTGGAAATTAGTTTGGAATTTTCAGAAACTATAAAAACAGAAATAAATTAAAATAAAATAGTAAAGCACGGAATTTGGACTTTTTAGATTGCCGTCACCTATTTTGTCTCAAAATAGTCTCAAAATAGGGGATTTTGAACTCTGATTTTTTTCTGATGAACAGGTATAGGAAAAACTCGATTTGGAGAAGATTTTCCAGAAAACTGTTTTTTTACGAAAACTGATTATTAGGGCACGTAAAAGCCAGAAAACACGGGAAAGCAAGGCTAGAACGCAACCACACAGAAACTGAGTCTAATATTAGCTAAAATCAATTGAGAGTCCCCGGCAACGGCGCCAATTTGATCACCGTCGTTTCGTGATCAAAATAATTTTTAAATAAGTAGTACAAGGTAGTAACCTTGGTCGTTTCGCAAGGACTCACAATCGGTTTAACAATGTTAGAATCAATTTAAAGATTACAAATTGGGGGTTTTCGGTTTTGAAAACAGTAACAACAATAACGAATTTAATCAATGTGAAAGTAATCAATCCATTGGTTTTAGGAAATCTTGTTTATCATCTATCCTAGGTTCTCATAAGATTGTTCGTTAGTTTATGCTGGGCTGATTATAGAACTAATTTAACAAGCGAAAATCAATTCTATAAAGAATCGTTGATTAAGCACCAACGTGTTCAATTGACTATGGGGATGATCAAGCGTCACCGATAACATAGATAAAATCATAACAATAATTCATTCAGCCCCTTTTTACAAGCGAAAAAGCATATATCAATTTCTATTCAAATTAATTTATACAAGCGATGAATGAATTCGAATGGTCTCGATAGTATGAATATGAAACAGAATAATTAAGCATCAATTGTATCAAACTCATACATAAAGAAGGAGACACGAAAATTGATATATGATAAGCATAAACATATGAATTGATAATAAAACCGAACCTCAAGAATCAAGAACAAAATTCCTTACACCAATGGATTGAAAATAAGTTTAGTTCTCCATGAAGGTAGTGGCTGCTCTGGGGATTGGTTTCTCGTGAAATCAGAATGAATAAATATGCCCTAGCTGTCTTTTTTTCCGGTTTAAATAATACATGGAAACGGGCCTTAAAACAATTGGGCCGAAAACATAAAGTTGTGCTGAAAGTTAATAATTTAATTCGTCTGGAACATAAACGTAATTATTCGACTCATTTGCGCTCCGAATTGACTTGAGGCTTCAACACAAAAGTTGTAGCTCTCTTTCTCAGCTTTCCAACTCATCTTCCCGCGCCTCAATCCGGTATACGTAGCTCCAGTTATGACCTACAGACTGCGAAGGTGTCAAGTTATTATTAATTCAGAAAATAAGTGACGAAAATAAAATAAAGCTAGAAATAAACTTAAATATAAAAACACATTAAAATGGTGAAAATAATGAAATAAACCATAGGAATACTTGAGTACAATAGTAGAAGAATGTGCATTAAAATGCACTGATCAATTCCCAAGCAAGAGAAAGAATAAGCTCATGCCTAGAGCTGATGGTCCCTTCAAGGTTATATCAAAGATCAATGACAATGCATACAAGATTGAGTTACCCGGAGAATATGGAGTACATGCTACTTTCAATGTTGGAGATCTATCACCATATTTGGATGATGATGGTATTCAAGAATTGAGGTCAATTCCTTTCAAAGGGGGAGGGGATGATGCGAAAATTGATCAAGAAGAGCTGGAAATCAACACACGTGACAATCACCAAGGAGTTAATGGCGTGGGGTCCTTTGCTAGCCATCATCAAGGGCTGAGTTTAATTACTTGGCTATTTTAGTCATTTTAAAATCACCAAGTTAAAACAAATAATATCAGCCATTTGAATCCTATTCTGATCAGTTACAAAGGAGCAAAATAAGGAGCACTAAAGACAATTCAAGGCCTTAAATTCCTCCCAGCTAGTCATTGGAAAAGGAGTTACATAGCTGATAGAATAATGTCATTTTATTACTAGTGTAATTGTCTTTTATGCTGCACTTTATTATCAGTTTTAAATAAGCTAATCTTAGAACTATATTTCGGCTATATATGCCATGTATGCTGGTCATTTTTAAAAAGACAGAAAAAAAGAACAGTTCAAGTTAACATAGAATTTGTGTCTACATTTTCGAAAGATTATTTGCAAGTGTCGTCTTGAGAATAATCCGATTAGCTCAATTGGTGTTGAGTGCTAATCTCTTTGTTAAACTATTGGTGTAGTCTAACATTGCCTATCCCTTGCTGTTTCATTAAAACACAAAAACTATCCAAAAACACTTAGCAGAATTCGACTAATAAGGGTGGTACCTATTAACTTCGATATTGGTTGTTTGCTTCCGCTACCCTTACGAATTAAAACACTCTAATTCGTATCAAAACTACTACAAACACTAAAATAGCCCAAAAACCATAAAAACGATTATAAACACTAAAATTGGCCAAAAACCATAAAAACCACTACAAGTACTAAAATAGGCCAGAAACCATAATAAACACTACAAACACTAAAATAGGCCAAAAACCATAAAAACGATTACAAACACTAAAATTGGCCAAAAACCATAAAAACGACTACAAACACTAAAATAGGTCATAAACCATAAAAACGATTACAAACACTAAAATAAGCCAAAAACCATAAAAACCACTACAAACACTAAAATAAGCCAAAAACCATAAAAACCACTATAAACACAAAATAGGCCAAAAACCATAAAAACGATTACAAACACTAAAATTGGCCAAAAACCATAAAAACGACTACAAACACTAAAATAGGTCATAAACCATAAAAACGATTACAAACACTAAAATAAGCCAAAAACCATAAAAACCACTACAAACACTAAAATAAGCCAAAAACCATAAAAACCACTATAAACACAAAATAGGCCAAAAACCATAAAAACGATTACAAACACTAAAATTGGCCAAAAACCACTACAAACACTAAAATAGGCCAAAAACCATAAAAACGATTACAAACACTAAAATACGCCAAAAACCATAAAAACGACTACAAACACTAAAATTGGCCAAAAACCATTAAAACGACCCTAAAATTGGCCAAAAACCATAAAAACCACTACAAACACTAAAATAGGCCATAAACCATAAAAACGATTACAAACACTAAAATTGGCCAAAAACCATAAAAACCACTACAAACACTAAAATATGCCAAAAACATAAAAACGATTGCAAACACTAAAATTGGCCAAAAACCACTTAAACGACCCTAAAATTGGTCAAAAACCATAAAAACCACTACAAACATTAAAATAGGCCAAAAACCACTACAAACACTAAAATAGACCAAAAACCATAAAAACGATTACAAACACTAAAATTGGCCAAAAACCATAAAAACGATTACAAACACTAAAATTCGCCAAAAACTATAGAAACCACTACAAACACTAAAATAGGCAAAAACCATAAAAACCACTACAAACACTAAAATAGGCCAAAAACCATAAAAACGACCCTAAAATAGGCCAAAAACCATAAAAACCACTACAACCACTAAAATTGGCAAAAAACCATAAAAACCACTACAAACACTAAAATAGCCCAAAAACCATAAAAACGATTATAAACACTAAAATTGGCCAAAAACCATAAAAACCACTACAAACACTAAAATAGGCCAGAAACCATAATAAACACTACAAACACTAAAATAGGCCACAAACCATAAAAACGATTACAAACACTAAAATTGGACAAAAACCATAAAAACGACTACAAACACTAAAATTGGCCAAAACCCATTAAAACGACCCTAAAATTGGCCAAAAATCATAAAAACCACTACAAACACTAAAATAAGCCAAAAACCATAAAAACCACTACAAACACTAAAATAGGCCATAAACCATAAAATCGATTACAAACACTAAAATACGCCAAAAACCATTAAAACGACCCTAAAATTGGCCAAAAACCATTAAAACGACCCTAAAATTGGCCAAAAACCATAAAAACGATTACAAATACTAAAATTGGCCAAAAACCACTCTAAACACTAAAATAGGCCAAAAACCACTACAAACACTAAAATTGGCCATAAACCATAAAAACGATTACAAACACTAAAATTGGCCAAAAACCATAAAAACCACTACAAACACTAAAATAGGCCAAAAACCATAAAAACGATTACAAACACTAAAATAGGCCAAATACCAAAAAAACCACTACAAACACTAAAATAGGCCAAAAACCATAAAAACCACTACAAACACCAAAATTGGCCAAAAACCATAAAAATCACTACAAACACTAAAATTGGCCAAAAACCATTAAAACGACCCTAAAATTGGTAAAAAACCATAAAAACCACGACAAACACTAAAATAGGCCATAAACCATAAAAACGATTACAAATACTAAAATTGGCCAAAAACCATAAAAACCACTACAAACACTAAAATAGGCCAGAAACCATAACAAACACTACAAACACTAAAATAGGTCAAAAATCATAAAAACGATTACAAACACTAAAATTGGCCAAAAACCATGAAAACGACCCTAAAATTGGCCAAAAACCATAAAAACCACTACAAACACTAAAATTGGCCAAAAACCCAAAAAACCACCAAACACTAAAATAGGCCAAAAACCATAAAAACGATTACAAACACTAAAATTCGCCAAAAACTATAAAAACCACTACAAACACTAAAATAGGCAAAAAACCATAAAAACGACCCTAAAATAGGCCAAAAACCATAAAAACCACTACAAACACTAAAATTGGCAAAAAAACCATAAAAACCTGATGCGAAAATTGATCAAGAAGAGCTGGAAATCAACACATGTGACAATCACCAAGGAGTTAATGGCATGGGGTCCTTTGCTAGCCATCATCAAGGGCTGAGTTTAATTACTTGGCTATTTTAGTCATTTTAAAATCACCAAGTTAAAACAAATAATATCAGCCATTTGAATCCTATTCTGATCAGTTACAAAGGAGCAAAATAAGGAGCACTAAAGACAATTCAAGGCCTTAAATTCCTCCCAGCTAGTCATTGGAAAAGGAGTTACATAGCTGATAGAATAATGTCATTTTATTACTAGTGTAATTGTCTTTTATGCTGCACTTTATTATCAGTTTTAAATAAGCTAATCTTAGCACTATATTTCGGCTATATATGTCATGTATGCTGGTCATTTTTAAAAAGACAGAAAAAAAGAACAGTTCAAGTTAACATAGAATTTGTGTCTACATTTTCGAAAGATTATTTGCAAGTGTCGTCTTGAGAATAATCCGATTAGCTCAATTGGTGTTGAGTGCTAATCTCTTTGTTAAACTATTGGTGTAGTCTAACATTGCCAATCCCTTGCTGTTTCATTAAAACACAAAAACTATCCAAAAACACTTAGCAGAATTCGACTAATAAGGGTGGTACCTATTAACTTCGATATTGGTTGTTTGCTTCCGCTACCCTTACAAATTAAAACACTCTAATTCGTATCAAAACCACTACAAACACTAAAATAGCCCAAAAACCATAAAAACGATTATAAACACTAAAATTGGCCAAAAACCATAAAAACCACTACAAATACTAAAATAGGCCAGAAACCATAATAAACACTACAAACACTAAAATAGGCCAAAAACCATAAAAACGATTACAAACACTAAAATTGGCCAAAAAACATAAAAACGACTACAAACACTAAAATTGGCCAAAAACCATTAAAACGACCCTAAAATTGGCAAAAAACCATAAAAACCACTACAAACACTAAAATAAGCCAAAAACCATAAAAACCACTACAAATACAAAAATAGGCCAAAAACCATAAAAACGATTACAAACAGTAAAATTGGCCAAAAACCACTACAAACACTAAAATAGGCCAAAAACCATAAAAACGATTACAAACACTAAAATACGCCAAAAACCATAAAAACGACTACAAACACTAAAATTGGCCAAAAACCATTAAAACAACCCTAAAATTGGCCAAAAACCATAAAAACCACTACAAACACTAAAATAGGCCATAAACCATAAAAACGATTACAAACACTAAAATTGGCCAAAAACCATAAAAACCACTACAAACACTAAAATATGCCAAAAACCATAAAAACGATTGCAAACACTAAAATTGGCCAAAAACCACTAAAACGACCCTAAAATTGGTCAAAAACCATATAAACCACTACAAACATTAAAATAGGCCAAAAACCACTACAAACACTAAAATAGGCCAAAAACCATAAAAACGATTACAAACACTAAAATTGGCCAAAAACCATAAAAACGATTACAAACACTAAAATTGGCCAAAAACCATAAAAACCACTACAAGCACTAAAATAGGCCAAAAACCATAAAAACGATTACAAACACTAAAATTCGCCAAAAACTATAGAAACCACTACAAACACTAAAATAGGCAAAAACCATAAAAACCAGTACAAACACTAAAATAGCCCAAAAACCATAAAAACGACCCTAAAATAGGCCAAAAACCATAAAAACCACTACAACCACTAAAATTGGCCAAAAACCATTAAAACGACCCTAAAATTGGCCAAAAACCATAAAAACCACTACAAACACTAAAATAAGCCAAAAACCATAAAAACCACTACAAACACTAAAATAGCCCAAAAACCATAAAAACGATTATAAACACTAAAATTGGCCAAAAACCATAAAAACCACTACAAATACTAAAATAGGCCAGAAACCATAATAAACACTACAAACACTAAAATAGGCCAAAAACCATAAAAACGATTACAAACACTAAAATTGGCAAAAAACCATAAAAACCACTACAAACACTAAAATTGGCCAAAAACCACTAAAACGACCCTAAAATTGGTCAAAAACCATAAAAACCACTACAAACATTAAAATAGGCCAAAAACCACTACAAACACTAAAATAGGCCAAAAACCATAAAAACGATTACAAACACTAAAATTGGCCAAAAACCATAAAAACGATTACAAACACTAAAATTCGCCAAAAACTATAGAAACCACTACAAACACTAAAATAGGCCAAAAACCATAAAAACGACCCTAAAAAAGGCCAAAAACCATAAAAACCACTACAACCACTAAAATTGGCAAAAAACCATAAAAACCACTACAAACACTAAAATAGCCCAAAAACCATAAAAACCACTACAAACACTAAAATAGCCCAAAAACCATAAAAACGATTATAAACACTAAAATTGGCCAAAAACCATAAAAACCACTACAAACACTAAAATAGGCCAGAAACCATAATAAACACTACAAACACTAAAATAGGACACAAACCATAAAAACGATTACAAACACTAAAATTTACCAAAAACCATAAAAACGACTACAAACACTAAAATTGGCCAAAAACCATTAAAACGACCCTAAAATTGGCCAAAAACCATAAAAACCACTACAAACACTAAAATAAGCCAAAAACCATAAGAACCACTACAAACACTAAAATAGGCCATAAACCATAAAATCGATTACAAACACTAAAATACGCCAAAAACCATAAAAACGATTACAAACACTAAAATTGGCCAAAAACCATTAAAACGACCCTAAAATTGGCCAAAAACCAAAAAAACGATTACAAATACTAAAATTGGCCAAAAACCACTCCAAACACTAAAATAGGCCAAAACCCACTACAAACACTAAAATAGGCCATAAACCATAAAAACGATTACAAACACTAAAATTGGCCAAAAACCATAAAAACGACTACAAACACTAAAATTGGCCAAAAACCATTAAAACGACCCTAAAATTGGCAAAAAACCATAAAAACCACTACAAACACTAAAATAGGCCATAAACCATAAAAGCCACTACAAACACTAAAATAAGCCAAAAACCATAAAAACGATTACAAACAGTAAAATTGGCCAAAAACCACTACAAACACTAAAATAGGCCAAAAACCATAAAAACGATTACAAACACTAAAATACGCCAAAAACCATAAAAACGACTACAAACACTAAAATTGGCCAAAAACCATTAAAACGACCCTAAAATTGGCCAAAAACCATAAAAACCACTACAAACACTAAAATAGGCCACAAACCATAAAAACGATTACAAACACTAAAATTGGCCAAAAACCATAAAAACTACTACAAACACTAAAATATGCCAAAAACCATAAAAACGATTGCAAACACTAAAATTGGCCAAAAACCACTAAAACGACCCTAAAATTGGTCAAAAACCATAAAAACCACTACAAACATTAAAATAGGCCAAAAACCACTACAAACACTAAAATAGGCCAAAAACCATAAAAACGATTACAAACACTAAAATTGGCCAAAAACCATAAAAACGATTACAAACACTAAAATTGGCCAAAAACCATAAAAACCACTACAAACACTAAAATAGGCCAGAAACCATAAAAGCCACTACAAACACTAAAATAAGCCAAAAACCATAAAAACGATTACAAACAGTAAAATTGGCCAAAAACCACTACAAACACTAAAATAGGCCAAAAACCATAAAAACGATTACAAACACTAAAATACGCCAAAAACCATAAAAACGACTACAAACACTAAAATTGGCCAAAAACCATTAAAACGACCCTAAAATTGGCCAAAAACCATAAAAACCACTACAAACACTAAAATAGGCCACAAACCATAAAAACGATTACAAACACTAAAATTGGCCAAAAACCATAAAAACTACTACAAACACTAAAATATGCCAAAAACCATAAAAACGATTGCAAACACTAAAATTGGCCAAAAACCACTAAAACGACCCTAAAATTGGTCAAAAACCATAAAAACCACTACAAACATTAAAATAGGCCAAAAACCACTACAAACACTAAAATAGGCCAAAAACCATAAAAACGATTACAAACACTAAAATTGGCCAAAAACCATAAAAACGATTACAAACACTAAAATTGGTCAAAAACCATAAAAACCACTACAAACACTAAAATAGGCCAGAAACCATAATAAACACTACAAACACTAAAATAGGCCACAAACCATAAAAACGATTACAAACACTAAAATTTACCAAAAACAATAAAAACGACTACAAACACTAAAATTGGCCAAAAACCATTAAAACGACCCTAAAATTGGCCAAAAACCATAAAGACCACTACAAACACTAAAATAAGCCAAAAACCATAAAAACCACTACAAACACTAAAATAAGCCAAAAACCATAAAAACCACTACAAACACTAAAATAGCCCAAAAACCATAAAAACGATTATAAACACTAAAATTGGCCAAAAACCATAAAAACCACTACAAATACTAAAATAGGCCAGAAACCATAATAAACACTACAAACACTAAAATAGGCCAAAAACCATAAAAACGATTACAAACACTAAAATTGGCAAAAAACCATAAAAACCACTATAAACACTAAAATTGGCCAAAAACCACAAAACGACCCTAAAATTGGTCAAAAACCATAAAAACCACTACAAACATTAAAATAGGCCAAAAACCACTACAAACACTAAAATAGGCCAAAAACCATAAAAACGATTACAAACACTAAAATTGGCCAAAAACCATAAAAACGATTACAAACACTAAAATTCGCCAAAAACTATAGAAACCACTACAAACACTAAAATAGGCAAAAACCATAAAAACCACTACAAACACTAAAATAGGCAAAAACCATAAAAACCACTACAAACACTAAAATAGCCCAAAAACCATAAAAACGACCCTAAAAAAGGCCAAAAACCATAAAAACCACTACAACCACTAAAATTGGCAAAAAACCATAAAAACCACTACAAACACTAAAATAGCCCAAAAACCATAAAAACCACTACAAACACTAAAATAGCCCAAAAACCATAAAAACGATTATAAACACTAAAATTGGCCAAAAAGCATAAAAACCACTACAAACACTAAAATAGGCCAGAAACCATAATAAACACTACAAACACTAAAATAGGACACAAACCATAAAAACGATTACAAACACTAAAATTTACCAAAAACCATAAAAACGACTACAAACACTAAAATTGGCCAAAAACCATTAAAACGACCCTAAAATTGGCCAAAAACCATAAAAACCACTACAAACACTAAAATAAGCCAAAAACCATAAGAACCACTACAAACACTAAAATAGGCCATAAACCATAAAATCGATTACAAACACTAAAATACGCCAAAAACCATAAAAACGATTACAAACACTAAAATTGGCCAAAAACCATTAAAACGACCCTAAAATTGGCCAAAAACCAAAAAAACGATTACAAATACTAAAATTGGCCAAAAACCACTCCAAACACTAAAATAGGCCAAAAACCACTACAAACACTAAAATAGGCCATAAACCATAAAAACGATTACAAACACTAAAATTGGCCAAAAACCATAAAAACGACTACAAACACTAAAATTGGCCAAAAACCATTAAAACGGCCCTAAAATTGGCAAAAAACCATAAAAACCACTACAAACACTAAAATAGGCCATAAACCATAAAAGCCACTACAAACACTAAAATAAGCCAAAAACCAAAAAAAACGATTACAAACAGTAAAATTGGCCAAAAACCACTACAAACACTAAAATAGGCCAAAAACCATAAAAACGATTACAAACACTAAAATACGCCAAAAACCAAAAAAACCACTACAAACACTAAAATAGGCCAAAAACCATAAAAACGATTACAAACACTAAAATACACCAAAAACCATAAAAACGACTACAAACACTAAAATTGGCCAAAAACCATTAAAACGACCCTAAAATAGGCCATAAACCATAAAATCGATTACAAACACTAAAATACGCCAAAAACCATAAAAACGATTACAAACACTAAAATTGGCCAAAAACCATTAAAACGACCCTAAAATTGGCCAAAAACCAAAAAAACGATTACAAATACTAAAATTGGCCAAAAACCACTCCAAACACTAAAATAGGCCAAAAACCACTACAAACACTAAAATAGGCCATAAACCATAAAAACGATTACAAACACTAAAATTGGCCAAAAACCATAAAAACGACTACAAACACTAAAATTGGCCAAAAACCATTAAAACGACCCTAAAATTGGCAAAAAACCATAAAAACCACTACAAACACTAAAATAGGCCATAAACCATAAAAGCCACTACAAACACTAAAATAAGCCAAAAACCAAAAAAACGATTACAAACAGTAAAATTGGCCAAAAACCACTACAAACACTAAAATAGGCCAAAAACCATAAAAACGATTACAAACACTAAAATACGCCAAAAACCAAAAAAACCACTACAAACACTAAAATAGGCCAAAAACCATAAAAACGATTACAAACACTAAAATACACCAAAAACCATAAAAACGACTACAAACACTAAAATTGGCCAAAAACCATTAAAACGACCCTAAAATAGGCCATAAACCATAAAATCGATTACAAACACTAAAATACGCCAAAAACCATAAAAACGATTACAAACACTAAAATTGGCCAAAAACCATTAAAACGACCCTAAAATTGGCCAAAAACCAAAAAAACGATTACAAATACTAAAATTGGCCAAAAACCACTCCAAACACTAAAATAGGCCAAAAACCACTACAAACACTAAAATAGGCCATAAACCATAAAAACGATTACAAACACTAAAATTGGCCAAAAACCATAAAAACGACTACAAACACTAAAATTGGCCAAAAACCATTAAAACGACCCTAAAATTGGCAAAAAACCATAAAAACCACTACAAACACTAAAATAGGCCATAAACCATAAAAGCCACTACAAACACTAAAATAAGCCAAAAACCAAAAAAACGATTACAAACAGTAAAATTGGCCAAAAACCACTACAAACACTAAAATAGGCCAAAAACCATAAAAACGATTACAAACACTAAAATACGCCAAAAACCAAAAAAACCACTACAAACACTAAAATAGGCCAAAAACCATAAAAACGATTACAAACACTAAAATACACCAAAAACCATAAAAACGACTACAAACACTAAAATTGGCCAAAAACCATTAAAACGACCCTAAAATAGGCCATAAACCATAAAATCGATTACAAACACTAAAATACGCCAAAAACCATAAAAACGATTACAAACACTAAAATTGGCCAAAAACCATTAAAACGACCCTAAAATTGGCCAAAAACCAAAAAAAACGATTACAAATACTAAAATTGGCCAAAAACCACTCCAAACACTAAAATAGGCCAAAAACCACTACAAACACTAAAATAGGCCATAAACCATAAAAACGATTACAAACACTAAAATTGGCCAAAAACCATAAAAACGATTACAAACACTAAAATTGGCCAAAAACCATTAAAACGACCCTAAAATTGGCCAAAAACCAAAAAAACGATTACAAATACTAAAATTGGCCAAAAACAACTACAAACACTAAAATAGACCATAAACCATAAAAACGATTACAAACACTAAAATTGGCCAAAAACCATAAAAACCACTACAAATACTAAAATAGGCCAAAAACCATAAAAACGATTACAAACACTAAAATAGGCCAAAAACCAAAAAAACCACTACAAACACTAAAATAGGCCAAAAACCATAAAAACCACTACAAACACTAAAATAGGCCATAAACCATAAAAACCACTACAAACACTAAAATTGGCCAAAAACCATAAAAACCACTACAAACACTAAAATAGGCCAAAAACCATAAAAACCACTACAAATATTAAAATAAGCCAAAAACCACTACAAACATTAAAATAGGCCAAAAACCATAAAAACGATTACAAACACTAAAATTGGCCAAAAACCATAAAAACCACTACAAACTCTAAAATTGGCCAAAAACCATTAAAGCGACCCTAAAATTGGCCAAAAACGATAAAAACCACTACAAACACTAAAATTGGCCAAAAACCATAAAAACCACTACAAACACTAAAATAGGTCAAAAACCATAAAAACGATTACAAACACTAAAATTGGCCAAAAACCATAAAAACCACTACAAACTCTAAAATTGGCCAAAAACCATTAAAGCGACCCTAAAATTGGCCAAAAACGATAAAAACCACTACAAACACTAAAATTGGCCAAAAACCATAAAAACCACTACAAACACTAAAATAGGTCAAAAACCATAAAAACGATTACAAACACTAAAATTGGCCAAAAACCACTACAAACACTAAAATAGGCCAAAAACCATAAAAACGATTACAAACACTAAAATACACCAAAAACCATAAAAACGACTACAAACACTAAAATTGGCCAAAAACCATTAAAATGACCCTAAAATAGGCCATAAACCATAAAATCGATTACAAACACTAAAATACGCCAAAAACCATAAAAACGATTACAAACACTAAAATTGGCCAAAAACCATTAAAACGACCCTAAAATTGGCCAAAAACCAAAAAAAAACGATTACAAATACTAAAATTGGCCAAAAACCACTCCAAACACTAAAATAGGCCAAAAACCACTACAAACACTAAAATAGGCCATAAACCATAAAAACGATTACAAACACTAAAATTGGCCAAAAACCATAAAAACGACTACAAACACTAAAATTGGCCAAAAACCATAAAGACCACTACAAACACTAAAATAAGCCAAAAACCATAAAAACCACTACAAACACTAAAATAGGCCATAAACCATAAAAACGATTACAAACACTAAAATTGGCCAAAAACCATAAAAACGATTACAAACACTAAAATTGGCCAAAAACCATAAAAACGACTACAAACACTAAAATTGGCCAAAAACCATTAAAACGACCCTAAAATTGGCAAAAAACCATAAAAACCACTACAAACACTAAAATAGGCCATAAACCATAAAAGCCACTACAAACACTAAAATAAGCCAAAAACCAAAAAAACGATTACAAACAGTAAAATTGGCCAAAAACCACTACAAACACTAAAATAGGCCAAAAACCATAAAAACGATTACAAACACTAAAATACGCCAAAAACCAAAAAAACCACTACAAACACTAAAATAGGCCAAAAACCATAAAAACGATTACAAACACTAAAATACACCAAAAACCATAAAAACGACTACAAACACTAAAATTGGCCAAAAACCATTAAAACGACCCTAAAATAGGCCATAAACCATAAAATCGATTACAAACACTAAAATACGCCAAAAACCATAAAAACGATTACAAACACTAAAATTGGCCAAAAACCATTAAAACGACCCTAAAATTGGCCAAAAACCAAAAAAACGATTACAAATACTAAAATTGGCCAAAAACCACTCCAAACACTAAAATAGGCCAAAAACCACTACAAACACTAAAATAGGCCATAAACCATAAAAACGATTACAAACACTAAAATTGGCCAAAAACCATAAAAACGACTACAAACACTAAAATTGGCCAAAAACCATTAAAACGACCCTAAAATTGGCAAAAAACCATAAAAACCACTACAAACACTAAAATAGGCCATAAACCATAAAAGCCACTACAAACACTAAAATAAGCCAAAAACCAAAAAAACGATTACAAACAGTAAAATTGGCCAAAAACCACTACAAACACTAAAATAGGCCAAAAACCATAAAAACGATTACAAACACTAAAATACGCCAAAAACCAAAAAAACCACTACAAACACTAAAATAGGCCAAAAACCATAAAAACGATTACAAACACTAAAATACACCAAAAACCATAAAAACGACTACAAACACTAAAATTGGCCAAAAACCATTAAAACGACCCTAAAATAGGCCATAAACCATAAAATCGATTACAAACACTAAAATACGCCAAAAACCATAAAAACGATTACAAACACTAAAATTGGCCAAAAACCATTAAAACGACCCTAAAATTGGCCAAAAACCAAAAAAACGATTACAAATACTAAAATTGGCCAAAAACCACTCCAAACACTAAAATAGGCCAAAAACCACTACAAACACTAAAATAGGCCATAAACCATAAAAACGATTACAAACACTAAAATTGGCCAAAAACCATAAAAACGATTACAAACACTAAAATTGGCCAAAAACCATTAAAACGACCCTAAAATTGGCCAAAAACCAAAAAAACGATTACAAATACTAAAATTGGCCAAAAACAACTACAAACACTAAAATAGACCATAAACCATAAAAACGATTACAAACACTAAAATTGGCCAAAAACCATAAAAACCACTACAAATACTAAAATAGGCCAAAAACCATAAAAACGATTACAAACACTAAAATAGGCCAAAAACCAAAAAAACCACTACAAACACTAAAATAGGCCAAAAACCATAAAAACCACTACAAACACTAAAATAGGCCATAAACCATAAAAACCACTACAAACACTAAAATTGGCCAAAAACCATAAAAACCACTACAAACACTAAAATAGGCCAAAAACCATAAAAACCACTACAAATATTAAAATAAGCCAAAAACCACTACAAACATTAAAATAGGCCAAAAACCATAAAAACGATTACAAACACTAAAATTGGCCAAAAACCATAAAAACCACTACAAACTCTAAAATTGGCCAAAAACCATTAAAGCGACCCTAAAATTGGCCAAAAACGATAAAAACCACTACAAACACTAAAATTGGCCAAAAACCATAAAAACCACTACAAACACTAAAATAGGTCAAAAACCATAAAAACGATTACAAACACTAAAATTGGCCAAAAACCATAAAAACCACTACAAACTCTAAAATTGGCCAAAAACCATTAAAGCGACCCTAAAATTGGCCAAAAACGATAAAAACCACTACAAACACTAAAATTGGCCAAAAACCATAAAAACCACTACAAACACTAAAATAGGTCAAAAACCATAAAAACGATTACAAACACTAAAATTGGCCAAAAACCACTACAAACACTAAAATAGGCCAAAAACCATAAAAACGATTACAAACACTAAAATACACCAAAAACCATAAAAACGACTACAAACACTAAAATTGGCCAAAAACCATTAAAATGACCCTAAAATAGGCCATAAACCATAAAATCGATTACAAACACTAAAATACGCCAAAAACCATAAAAACGATTACAAACACTAAAATTGGCCAAAAACCATTAAAACGACCCTAAAATTGGCCAAAAACCAAAAAAAACGATTACAAATACTAAAATTGGCCAAAAACCACTCCAAACACTAAAATAGGCCAAAAACCACTACA